>NC_091591.1:5504917-5512417 GCF_042767895.1 Penaeus vannamei | reverse complement strand
TTTTCGAGTGCGTATGGGCGTGCTTGCTTGGGTCTTTTTGTGTGCGTTTGGGTGTGCATGTGTGTATAGGTATTTCTATGTACGTGTTTTCGTGAGTGTATTGTCGTGTGCGGGTATGTTCATGGAGATGTGTGTGTGTGTGTGTATGTGTTTGTGTGTGTGTGTGTGTGGGTGTATGTGTGTGTGTGCGTGCGTGCGTGCGTGTGCATTTGCGTGCATGTGCGTGCGCGAAGTTCAAGAAATCTCGCAACTTTGGACTCAGTCGTCTCCTCAGGCCGTTTCCTGCAGTGTTGACCCACTCAGAAAAGTCCGTAAAGTGAATTGCAGAGTTGGGGAGGAGAGGGGGGAGGGGCGGAGTGGGAAAGGGGAGGGGAGAAGGAAAGGAGAGGGGGTAGGGGAGGAGTGGGAAAGGGGGAGGGAGAGGGGACCGAGGGGACGGGAGGAGGGGAGAGGGGAGGGGAGGAGGAGAGAGGGGACCGAAGGGACGGGAGGAAGGGAGAGGGAGGAGAGGGGCGGAGTGGGAAAGGGGAGGGGGAGGGGACTGAGGGGACGGGAGGAGGGGAGAGGGAAAGGGGAGGAAGGAGAGTGAGGGGAGGAGAGAGGAGAGGGAATGGAGAGGGGGTAGGGGAGGAGGGGGAGGGAGAGGGGACCGAGGGGACGGGAGGGGAGGAAGGAGAGAGGGGACCGAAGGGATGGGAGGAAGGGAGAGGGAGAAGGAAAGGGGAGGGGAGTGAGGACAGAGAAGGGAGAAGAGCGGGGGCTGAGGGGAAGAGGAGAGGAGAGTGAGGCGTGGGGAGAGGGGAGTGAGGGTGAGTGAGTGGTGGTGGAAGTTTGCAATTTTAATGTTAGGGCCATGAAGGAATATAGACTCGTCGCCACTCGAAGGGGAAAAATGAGTAGTCCAAAAAGGCAGGGTGAGAGGAGGGAGAGGGGAAAGGAGACACGAGGGGAAGAAAGGGAAAGGGGGAGGAAGAAGAGCATAGGAGGAAGAGGAGGAATGGAGGGGAGGGGAGGGGGGTGGAGGGGAAGGGAGGTCGTAGGTAAGAAGGAGAAGGAAAGGGTTAAACGACAGTAAGGCGAACGTAGAGAGAGAAGAGGAGGAGAAGAAGGCGGTGGGAGGGAAATGAGAGGAGGAGGGAGATGGAAAGGGTGCGGGGAGGAAGGAGAGAGGAAAGAGAGAAAGAAAAAAGAGAAAAGATGTATGAGGAAGGTAGAAGGGGGAGTTAATGGGAGAGGGGAGAGAAATGATACATGAGGGGGAAAGGAGAATAGAGGAATTACAAAGAGGGAGATACAAGGCACAAAGAGAAAGAAGAGAGAGGAATGAGAAGATGAATAAAGAGAGAAGAGACCAGAAGCCTAACCCGAACCACATCACACAGCAGGGTCAGCGGCTTCGTGTTACAGCATAACATAACACAGAGCAGCACAGCGCGAGGGTACGTGGCACTTCCCACGACCCTGGCACTGGCACCCCATCCCCCCCACCCCCTCTACTCCCTACCCTTCACTCTAAGCTATCCCTCGTTCCCTTCCCGTTCTCATACTTTCCCTATTCCTTCCCTTTCGTGAATTAGGGAGCACATAACACTGCCTTTTGCTCACCCTCCCCTACCCCGTACCCCCGTCCTCCCTTCTTCTCGCTCCCTCTCCTCTCTCTCTCTACATCCTCTCATTTTCCTTTCCCCTCGCCATTTCCCTCACCATCACTTCTCTTTTCCCCTCCCTCACTTTACTTTTCTCTCCTCTCTCCTTTTCCCTTCCCTCACTTTTCCTTTCTTTCCTCTCTCCTCTTTCCTTTTCCCTCCCCTCACTTTTCTCTTCTCTCCTCTTCCCTCCCCTCACCCTTCCTCCCCACCCCTCTCTCCCAGCCTTTCCTCTACCACCCTCCCCTCACCCTTTCCACTCTTCTTCTCTCCCTTGCCTGCTCCCCAACTTTCCCAGACCTCCTCGTTCTCACCCTCCTTTCTTTCCCTTCTCTCTATCCTTCCATCCTCCTCCCTCGCCCTCCCAACCCCCAACATTCCCTCCCTCACCTCCTATCTCTTCCACTTCCCTTCCCTTCCACCTCCCTCCATCACCCTCCCTCACCTCCCTTCCCTCCCTCGCCCTCCCTTCCCCTCCATTACCTCCTGCATCACCCTACCCTCCCTCACCCTCCCTTCTACCTCCCTCGCCCTCCCTTCCCCTCCATTTCCTCCTTCCCTTCCCCTTCCTTCCCTTCCACCTCCCTCCCTCTCCATTACCTCCTGCATCCCCCTCCCCTCCCTCCCTCACCCTCCCTCGCCCTCCCTTCCCCTCCATTTCCTCCTTCCCTTCCCCTTCCTTCCCTTCCACCTCCCTTCCCCTCCATTACCTCCTGCATCCCCCTCCCCTCCCTCCCTTCTACCTCCCTCGCCCTCTCTTCCCCTTCATTTCCTCCTTCCCTTCCCCTCCCTTCCCTTCCACCTCCCTTCCCCTCCATTACCTCCTGCATCCCCCTCCCCTCCCTCGCCCTCCCCTCCCTCACCCTCCCGTGATATAGAACGCAATGCTCGAGGGTGAGACCGGAGTGCCAGTGCTATGGGGAGGCCGCTTTTATTGCCGGGTTCGAGTGGCACTCTGCAGCGCCACGACTGTTATTTGGGACACAACACATGGCCCTCCGCCGGCGTGGGGACTGCGAGGTGGAAATACGCCCATTTTTTTTTTTTTCGTTTTTGTTTTTGTTTATTGTTTTATTGATTGATTTTTGCGTTTTTATTTTCTTTGACTTTTTAATTTTTATTTTTATTTTCATTTTTTTGTTTTGTTTTGTTTATTCATCTTTTATTTATTTATTTTTTACTGTTTTTGTTTCCTTTGTCTTTTTTATTTTTGTTTATCTTTTTGATACTTTTTTGTTTATTCATCTTTTGATTATTATTATTATTTTTTTTTACTATTTTTGTTTCCTTTGTCTTTGTTATTTCTACTTTTTTGTATTTTATCTTTTTTTATTTATTTATTTTTACTATTTTTATTTCTTTAGCCTATTTTATTTTCATTTTTTTTTCTGTGGATTGGATGGTGGATATGAGGTTGGATGATATGATAGAATGTGAGACAGGAATTATTTAATCTGATTTGAGATCATTCAAATCTTAACATTTCTTATTGTTATGATTATTTACATATTCATTGGCAGTTAGTCGTCTTGTATGTTATATTTGAGTCCCTTAGTCTCACTTAGAATTCCCGTCGGAAAATATATTTCATGTATTTTGGGTTTGGAATCGGTATTTCATGTGAGTGTGGAATTGAAGTTGTTCATTTTGATGTAAGGTTGAGTCACAATCGACAGCTTAAATATTATTGAATCATACACAGACAAACTCTCCCTCTATTACTATTAATCATTATTTCATTATTATTGTTATTATTATCATTATTGTTATTATTATTATCATTATTATCATCATTATTATCATCATCACTGTTATCATCATTATCATCATGATTATTATCATTATAATCAACTTCATCACAATTATCATTATTATCAACATCATCACTATTATCATTATTATTATTGTTAAATATATTATCCCCATTATCATTATTATTATCATCATCACCATTATCTTTATCATGATTATTATCATTATCATCATCATCATTACTATTATGATTCTTCTTTTTTTTCGAAGCAAGTACAATGCACTGTAATAGTTAGACCGTCAGTTCCTATTTACACGACAATCCGAAGGGGAAAGTGAAGAAGAGAGTTACGAATAAAAGGGAAAAAGGAAGGGAGAGAAGGGGAAAGGGGGTAGATAAAAAAAGAGGAAAATGGGAGGGAAATAGGGGAAACAGAGCAGAAACGAAGAGGATTTAAGGAGGTAAAGGGGATGGATAAGGGGACAGCGAAGGGGAAGGGAGAGAGGGCTAAAAATAAAGGGGATGGGGGAGGGGTGGGGGTAAGGGAGCGAAGAAGGTGGTGGGGAATTTAAGGGGGAAGAGGAGGGAGGGGGGGGTGAATGGCTTGAAGTAGGAGGGGAGGAGCGAATTTAAGGAAGGTTTGGAAGAGAAGGGGGTGTGGTAAAGTGGGAAAGGGAAAGGGAGAGGGAGGGATAGAGGGAAAGGAAAAGGGAGAGTGGAAAATATAGGGAAAGGTAGAAAGAGAGGGAAAGGAAAAGGAGGAGGAGAAATAAAGGGAAATTAAAAGGGAGTATGGAAGATATTAGGAAAGGTAGAGAGAGAGAGGCGGGGAGGCAAAGGGAGAGTGAAAGATAAAAAGAAAGGTAGAGAGAGAGAGGGGGGAAGGTAAAGGGAGAGGGAAAGGAAAAGGGTGAGTTGGAGATATAGGGGAAAGGTAGAGAGAGAGGGAAAGGAAAGGGGAGAGGGAAGATAAAGGGAAAAGAAGAGGGGAGATAAAGGGAAAGGAAAAGGGAGAGTGGGAGATATAGGGAAAGGTAGAGAGAGAGAGAGGAAGGAAAGGGGGAGAGGGGAGGCGAAAGGTAAAAGGAGAAGGGTTAAAGAGGGACTGAGGAGTAGCTCTATTTTTTCTTAGGAATTTATTGATATTATTACCATTATCATTATCCATTGTTGTCATTATCATTAATATTATTATTATTTTATCATCCTCATTATCATTATTACTATTATTACAGTTGTTTTTATTATCATTATTTTTACTTTTATTATTCTAATCATTATTATCATCATTATTGTTATTATGATGATGATGATGATTTTTATAAACATTATTTTTGTTGTTGTTGATGTTGTTATCATCAGGATCATTGTTATTAATATTATTATCATCATAATTACTATTATTAATAATATTGTTATTATTACTAACATTATTATCACTATCATCATCATTGTTATTACTATCATTATTGTCATTATCATCATATCGCAGAGACATACGACACACAACACTCCTAAAAATGTCACATGTGACACCAAGATAGACAGATAACGAGAATGACCCTTTTGACACCTTACGTGGTAGTAAAAAGAGGATATAATGCAATACGCCAACCTCTTTTTACGAAGGAGGGGAAATTGGGACACTGGGGCGATAACGAGGGAAGGGAGGAAGAAAGAAAAAAAAGAAAAGATAAGAAAAGATAAAAGAAGAAAAAGAAAAAAAAAAAAAAACATCAGAAAGGAAAGAAGGGAAAAAAGTAAAAGAAGCGAAAAATGAAAGAAAAAACAGAAAGGAAAAGAAAAAGAGAAAGAAAGAAAATTAAAGACAGTGCCATAGGAATGATGATGATGATGGTGTGGAAAATGCACCCTCCCCCTCCCCCCTTCCCCCGTAATCTCTCCTCTTACCCCCTACCCCCTACCCCCTTCTCATCATCTGATCTTCCAGAAATGAGGAAAATTGACTTCGCATGAGGATAGTAATGACGGGAATCCCCCCCCCCAACCTCATCCTCCCATCATCCTCATTTTTGCCATCCTTATTGTGTAAATTCTTTCCTCTTCTATCCCTCTTCCTTCTTTCTTGCCCCTCCCTGATCTTCTTACTTTTATTCCTTCCTGTTATTGCTATTCCTTCTAATATAATCTATTCCCTTTTACTCCTTTATTTCCTACTATTCTATCCACCCTTCGGTTCTTCCTACTCCCCCCCTCATTATCCCTTTCTTCTCCTTTCTTCCTTTCCATTTCATTTCCTCTTCTTTCCTATTTTACTCGTGACTCCCTTTTCCTGTTTCCTTCCCCTCCCTTTCGATATATTCTTCGGTTCTTCCTCTCCTCCAATGATCATTTCCTCTTCTTTCTCCCTCCGTCCTTTCCCTCTCAATTCCTCCTTCTTTTCTCGCATTTCTTTCACTCCTCTTCCAACTACCCCTCGCCTCCTTTTTCCTCATTCCCTCCTTTCCCTCCTAGTTCTTCTGCTCCCCCTTCCTTCTCTCCCCACCAAGACTCCTTTTGCCTTCCTCTTTCCCTCCACTTCTATCACCATATAGTTTCTCCCTCCCCATCCTTCTTCCTCCTCATCCTCTCTCCTCTTTCCGTTTCACTCCTTCCTCCTCCCTCCTTCCCCTCCTCCTCTTTCCTCTTCCTTCCCTCCCTCCTCCTCCTCCTCCCTTCCCACCCTCCCTCCTTCCTCCTCCTCCCACCTGCCTCCTTCCTCCTCCCTCCCACCTGCCTCCTTCCTCCTCCTCCCCTACTACCCCTTCTACTCCTAATTCCCGCCACTTTTCTAGTATGGAAATTTCATTCTAATTCAGGAAGCTTTCTCAACCGTCGTCTAAAAGTCACCCTTCCCCCCTTCCCCTCCCCCCTCCTTCATGCCCCCCCCCCCCCTACCTTCCCCCTGTAAGTTCCCTGCCTCTTGCCCTCCTTCTCGATAACCTCCCCCCCTCATCCCCTACACCCCCTCGACCCTATACTTACTACTCCCTGACTCCCTTCCCCCTGACCTTCCCTTCCTTCGGATTCCTTCCTACCTCCCCCCCCCCTCACTCCCTAACTCGACCCCTACCTCACCCCTTTCACTCCCAACCATTCCCCCTCCCCCCCCTTTCACTCTCCCTTACGTCACCCCTCATCCCCCTAGCCTTACCTCCCCCCCCCTGCCCTCCCTCTTCCCCTCCCTTCACTCCACGCCCGTTCTTCCCTTTCCCTCTCTCCCCCCGCACTCCTTACCTCTCCCCATCCCTTCTGCCCACCCCCTCCTCTCCCTTCCCCCCGCACCCCCTCTTCCCTCCCTCTCTCACACCCCAACCTCTCCCCACTCCCCTCCCTTCCCTTCCCCCTCCCCTCTTCACTAACTCCCCTCCCCCAACACCCCCTCTTCCCTGCACCCTCTCACACCCAACCTCTCCCCACTCCCTTCATCCCTTCACCCCCTTCCCCCTCCCTCCTCCCTCACTCCCTACCTCTCCCCACCCCCTCTTCCCTTCCCCTTCCTCCCTCACTCCCTACCTCTCCCCACCCCTTCACTCCTTACCTCTCCCCATCCCCTCATCCCTTTCCCTTACCCCTCACTCCCTCCCTTCCCTCACATCCGCTCTGCCCTTCCCCCTCCCTCCCTCCCTCGCCCCACTTTTAAAGCTTCTTTAGGCCAGTACATACGCTGTCGCACTTAAGTTGGTGTGAAAGTCCCGCAGATTTTATGCGTGGTTGCTTAAACGAGAATATTTCGGGGTGGGTGGGTGGGTGGAGGGGGGGAGGTGCATGCGTGCGTGCATGTTTAAGTGTATCTATGAGTGTTTGTGTGTGTGTTTGAGTGTGTGTGTGTATTGCGTGTCCTCATGAATGTGTGTGTGTGTTTGTATAAGTGTGCGTATGTGTTCTTATGTGTGCGTCTGTGTTCTTGTGTGTGCGTATGTGTTCTTGTGTGTGTGTGTGTGTATGTGTGTATGTATATAAATGTGTGTGTACGTATATGGAAATCCTTATCTAAGTATCTTCCTACAAGACCATTTTTTTCTGTTCTTCCCTCCCGTTCGCCTGCACTCTCTCTCTCTCTTCCGAGTCATGCAACAGATGTCTTTGATATTTGCTGTC
>NC_091591.1:5494917-5499917 GCF_042767895.1 Penaeus vannamei | reverse complement strand
GAATTCGTAAATGAGAGAGGAGACGCAATAACACTTCTCTTGTTTCTTACACACACAATCCCTTTGAGAACGGACATGGAAGATACCAGTGAGGCGATTAGGAGCGGAGGGGGGAAAAATGAAGTGAAGAGCGCGCAGCGAGAGCGAGCCATCCATCGTCCTTACCTGCAGAAGGAGGACGACTCTATCTCCTCGCTGGAAACCCTTTCTTGCTCGTTGGAAGGTTGTGCGTCTTGTTGCCCGTTCTTCCTATCCCCCTTTTTATTCCTTTCCTTTTTTTCCCCTCCCTGCTTCTCCTCCTCTACATTCTTCTTTCTCTTCCTGGGTCTTATTCTCTCTTTCTCTTCCTCTCTCCCTTTTATTCCCTCCTTTTTTTCCCCTCCCTGCCTCTCCTCCTCTATATTCTTCTTTCTCTTCCTGGGTCTTATTCTCTCTTTCTCTCTCCTCTGATTATTTTGTGTTATTTTGTTTGCATGTTTTTTTTTCTTGACTTCTTTCTGTTTTCCGTCGATTTTCAGCCTATTTCTCGCTCTTCTCTCTTCCTCTTAACTTTCTCTTGCTCTCTCCTTCTCGTATTCCCTCCCCTCCTCCCTTTTTCTCTCCTCTTGCCACTTTTTCCTAGTCTTCTCTTTCCCTCCCTCCTCCCTCTCTCCCTCCTTCTTACCCTACCTCCTTCCCCGTCCCTTATCCTCCTCACTCTGTTCTCCTCCCTCCTCTCTCACTCACACTCTCTCTCTCTCTCTCTCTCTCTCTCTCTCTCTCTCTCTCTCTCTCTCTCTCTCTCTCTCTCTCTCTCTCTCTCCCTCTCTCCCTCCCTCCTCCTCTCTCTCCCTCCCTCCTCTTCCTCCTCCCTCTCCTCCCTCTCCCTCCCTCTCCCTCCCTCCCTCCCTCCCCCTTCCTCCCTCCCCCTATCCACCTCTCCCTCCTTCCTCCCTCTGATGGACGAGCGGCCAGATAGGAGGCTGACCGACGCGTCCCCGAGAGAATCGTCAATCACTTAATAATTCTCAAATCGAGTCCAGGATGGGTGTTGGGACTTTTTTTTTTTTTTTTTTTTTTTTTTTGAGGGGGGTGAAGGGTGGGTTGGAGAGGGAGTGGGGTGAAATTGGGGATAGATCCTCCTTCCACGAATCATAAATAATGTAAGGCTCGATAGGGAGATGCGTTGGCGAGCGGGGTGTGTACTGAAAAAGAAAATGGAGAGGGAAAAAAAGAAAAAGATAAGGTGAGAGAGAGAGAAGAAGAGAGAAAGGGTGTGGGGAAGGAAAGGAAGAAGAGGAAGGGAAAGAGAGAGAGCGAGAAAGAGAGTGAGAGAGAGGAAAGAAGAAAGAGGGAGAGAGAAAAGAAAGGAAGACAAAGAGAGAAATAAAAGAAAGAGATAGAACGAGACGAAAAAATACACGCAGAGAAACAGACGAAAAACAAAAACAAAAGCCAAACAAAAGAACGTCAAGATGCGCCGAGTCTTGCGCATCGCAGATCTCGGTGAATTTGCTTGGAAAAATTTTCTTACTTGTTTTATGGCGCTTTTTCTCCTTTCTTAAGAGACCGACTTCGTTTATTCTTAATTTTTTTATTTTCTTTTATGATTTTATGATTTTATTCTTTATTATTTTATTTTATTTTATTATTCTATCATTTTATTCCATTTCGTTTAAGTTTGTTGTTTATTCCTTTGATTTTTTTTGAGGAAGTCGAGTGAATTATTTTGTCGAAGAGAACATATAATGTTTTGGTTTATAGTCACGTTTTCCTATTTATTTATTTATTTATTATTTTTTTTCATTTTCTTTTCCTTTATGTAGTTAATGTTTGCTTTTACATGTAAGAAAACTAAGAAAAGAGGAATGCTCACTGATCCTTATTTATTTTTATATTTTTATTATATATATAAATATATATATATATATATATATATATATATATATATATATATATATATATATATATATATATATATATATATATATATATATATATATATATATATATATATATATATATATATATATATATATATATATATATATATATATATATATATATATATAAATATATATATATATAAGTAGGGAAAGAAGAGTTAAAATTTATCATTTCATAATAATGAATTCATCATCTCGTGTTATCTATTTTATTTTGTTTTACTCTATTTCTTTTTAAATGCTTTATTTTCATTCACTTATCCTTTTTCTCTTTTATCCCATTTTGTTAAACTGTAATTTCTATATTCTTTTTCGTTCGACTTTTCTTTTTTATTTATATTTATATATTTTTTTCATTCCCTTCTACTTTTTCAACTCTCATTTTTTTCTATCTTCTTTTCAATTCTCACTTTCCTTTTAATTCTCCATTTTCTGTGAACTTTCTATATTTTTTCAGCTCTAAACTTTCTTCTTTTGACTCCCCTTTGATTTTCTGCCAATTCTCCGTTTTCTTTCAACCGGGGCACTGAAAGAAAACGGGTTTCTTTGCAATTTCCCATCTTCTTTCTTATTCAAAACTGCCTCCTAAGTCCTCCAACAAATAACTAAAATATCGCCTTTAGAACCATAGCCTTTCCCATTGTTGATCTTTTGTTGAATATATTGTTTATTTATTTATTCATCTGTTTATCATCTAGCTTATATATTCATTTACTTACTCGATTATTTGCTTTTTTTTATTGTTTATTTATTTATTAATTTATGCATGTATTTATTAGCTGATTTGTTCATGTATTTATTTGCGTATTTATTCATTAACCTTGATTAATCGATCGTTTTATTCAAACTTTTCTTCTGAACCTCAAACTTCCCGATAATTTTTTTTCTTCTTCTTTCTCTTCTTCTTCCTATTCTTTCTCTTACTCTTCTCCTCCTTTTTTCTCCTTCATCCTCCTTCTCCTCCACCAACACCACCTCCTTCTCCTTCTCCCCTTCCCCCACCCCCTCCCCCTCCTCCTCCTCCTCCTCCCCCTCCCCTCCTCCTCCTCCTCCTCCTCCTCCCTTCCATCCTCCCCCTCCCCACCCCCTCCTCCCCTCCTCCTCCTCCCCCTTCCCTTCCTCCTCCTCCTCCTCCTCCTCCCCTTCATCCTTCCACTCCCCCACCCCCTCCTCCCCTCCTCCTCCTCCCCCTCCCCTTCATCCTCCTCCTCCTCCTCTTCCTCCACCTCTCCTTATTCTTCTACTTATTATTGTTCTTATTCTTCTTTTTTCAGTCAACTCATTTCAGAATGTCGATGGGCGTTGATCGATTACTCAGAGGGCGTGGGGGGGGAGGAAGGAAGGAAGATAAAGGGGGAATAAAGGAATGATAAGAGGAAGGTGAGGGAGATAGGGAGAGAAGAGCGGAAGGGAAGGAAGAGGTGGGGCGAGGAGGGAGGCAAAGGGGATAAAAGGGGGAAGAGGAGGATGAAGAAGAATTAGAAGAAGACGAAGAGGATGGAGAAAAAAGGAGAAGAAAAGAAAACGAAAAAAGAATAAAAAAACAGCAAGGAAGAGAAAAAGGAAAAGAAAAAAAAGATAAGGGAAGATCAAATCAAAATTATAAGACGAAGAGAATGAAGAAGAAAGAAAAGAAAAAGAAACGAGGAAGAAAAACAGCAAAAAAAGAGAAAAAGGAAAAGAAAAAGAAAAGACAAGCGAAGATCAAAAAGTCCACAACCTTCTCGACTATTTAACAATGCCGTAAAAATCGGTACAACGTAAAACGGCACGGTACGGCATGGTACGGTACGGTACGGCACGACATGGTACGGTACGGCACGGCACGACATGGTACGGCACGGTACGACATGGTACGGTACGGTACGACATGGTACGGCACGGTACGGCAACAAGACACAACCTTTACGACCATCCATCGACTCAGATACAGCATTCACGGGCGCGACACCACAGGACACAATACGCGGTGCATCGCCATAGCACGGTACGTACGGTCCGCGAGCGTGCGTGCGTGCGTACGTCTCCTCCTGATGTCACGGCGCGGATTTGGCTGACGTCGGCTGGCAGGACTGATATTGTCCCGCTCGCTGTGATTAGTTGAACCGCCTGACAGTAAGGGGGTCCTTGTGCGAGCGTCGTGACAGGTACTTACGCACGCGCGCGCTCGGACGTGTGAGTACGCAGGTGCGATGTCCAGGCGCGGAGCTTCGTGCGTACGAGGGCATGCGAAGGGAAAAATGGATGGTCGTAACTAGTTTTCTTTCTTTTTTTCTTTGTCTGTCTGTCTGTCTGTCTGTCTCTCTCCGTCTCTCTCAATCTCTCTCCGTCTCTCTCAATCTCTCTCCGTCTCTCTCTCTCTCTCTCTCTCTCTCTCTCTCTCTCTCTCTCTCTCTCTCTCTCTCTCCTTCTCTCCGCTAATGACCATATCCTTGACGAGAGACCCTACTACCCCCTCCCTCATGGGCAATAACGTCGGAGGAGCTTTTCAATTAAGCTTTAACGATTGCAGATAAGCTCAAGTATCTCCTCTCCCCCTTTTTCACCCCTCTTCCCCACCATCCCTCCCCCAATACCCCTTCTCCATCATCCCTTCCCTCTCCTCTCTCCGTCCATTCCCCCTCCCCCTCCCCCTTACCCTCCCTCTTCTCCACCATCCCCCACTGTCTCTCCCACCATCCCTCCCCACTACCCCTTCCCTCCCTTCCCTGCTATCCCTACCCCCTCCCCTTCCCTATCATCCATCCCACACTACCCTTCCCCCCCCCCTCTCCTACCATCCCTCCCCGTCCCCCTTCCCCACTATGCCTCCGCTGCCTCTCCCCCCTCATCCCTTCTGCCCCCCCTCAAAAAAAAATATATATATATATATATATATATATATATTTTTTTTTTTTTTTTTTTTTTTTTTTTTTTTTTGAGCTGTTTTCTCTCCTCTTTCTTTTCTTTTTCTACTTTCTCTCTCTCTCTCTATCGTCTTTCCCTTTTCTCTGTTCTTACGCTCTAACGTCGTTCTTCATTCCTCTTTCTCTCTCTCTTCTTTTCTCCATCTTCCCCCTTCCTTATCCCCTTGTT
>NC_091591.1:5479917-5482417 GCF_042767895.1 Penaeus vannamei | reverse complement strand
AGGGGGTATTTGAGAGGGCACACTTCAAGAGGGAAGTAGGTTGGGGTATTAGGTTACGAAAAAGGGTAAACGGGTTAGAAAAGGACAGGTGGGACTCCTAAAAGTCCCAAAAATATGATCAACCCGCAAATCATAAGCAGTTAAATGAAATATTACCCCCATTTCTCATTTTCTCAAAAAAAAAAAAAAAAAATCATAATTTATCAGTAGCCCCCCTTCCCCCCACCTCCCAACCCCCCGACCAGACAAAACAACAGCAACAACCCCCCCTAACCCCCAACCCCCGTGTTATTCCATCTTCACAATAGGTTATTAATACAGCGCATCCGAAGCCATTCGAAAGCTCCCCGAACAGCTGATGGCGTTATCTTCACCGTGGGGTACCGCCTACGCTCGCTGAGTGGCCCCCGTAGCTCGAGATCACCTTGGCTAATAAACCTTTAGAGATCATTAAGTGCCTGGGATGGGAGGTCATTTTCGTCCGCTGCTCGTGGGAATGCGTCTCGCCATGATAACCCAAGACGGGAATGATTTAAAGGGTTTCTAGAAGGATAGATAGTAACGGTTGGATATAAATTTGAGGAGAAGAGTCAATTTGTTGATTAGTTGTGAATGAATGTGATGGACTGAGACGCATTTTTTGTTTTTCTTTTTCTTTTTTATGTTGTTGTCTCGTTCGTTCGATGGAATATATAAGTCGTTTTTTTTAAATTCTTGTGCGTCTAATTAAGATGAGGTTTTCCAAGAAACTCGTCATATCTTCCGAAACGACGATCCACGCCGATGAGGTAGGTCACGAAAGGTCATGTTCGTTGCATAGGTCAAAGGTTATGCGTAGTAGGATCTCATTTTATTGTTATCATCATCAGTATTATTATTTTCATTGTTGTTGTTGTTATCATCATCATCATCATTATTATTATTTCTATTACTATTATAATTATTTATTATTATTTTTTA
The DNA here is from genome assembly GCF_042767895.1 of Penaeus vannamei. Lineage (NCBI taxonomy): Eukaryota > Metazoa > Arthropoda > Malacostraca > Decapoda > Penaeidae > Penaeus > Penaeus vannamei. The sequence goes on along the minus strand of NC_091591.1, from coordinate 5,481,457 downwards.
TTATTATTATTATCATTATTATTACTATTACCATTATAATTATTTGTTATTATTATTATTATCATCAATATTATTACTGTTACTATTATAATTATTTATTATTATTATTATTATTATTATTATTATTATTATTATTATTATTATTATTATTATTATTATTATTATTGTTATTATTATTATTATTATTATTATTATTATTATTATTATTATTATTATTATTATTATTATTATTATTATTATTATTATTATTATTATTATCATTATTATTGTTATTGTTGTTGTTGTTACATAGCATGAAATAGCAGGGAATCCAGGACGTGCAAATGAGAGCGGGAGGGGGGGGAGGGGGGCTAGGGGAGAGAGGACGCAAGAGCCCCCTTCTCCATGTCAAAAATATCCTTTTAATCAAAACTATGTAAAGAAAAAGTACCCTTTCAGACCAAAAAAAAAAAAAGGGAACTTACAAAAATTACTTTAAAAAAAGCTTATATAATGGGATAAATGAATTAGCTGATTAGTTTATAAGCATTTTCGACTTTTTTTATTTCTTTTATTTGGTCCTTTTCTTCATTATTTATCTATCTATTTATGTGTTTGTTTGTTTATGTGCTTGTTTATTTATCTTTCTTTGTTTATTTGCTTGTTTATTTATCTATTTGTTTATTTGCTTGTTTATTTATCTATTTTTTGTTTATTTGCTTGTTTATATATCTTTCTTTGTTTATTTGCTTGTTTATCTATTTGTTTATATTCTTGTTTGTTTATCTATTTTTTATTTGCTTGTTTATTTATCTATTTGTTTATTTGCTTGTTTATTCATGTATTTATATATTTGTTTAGTTATTCATATATTATGTGCTTATTTATTTACTTGCTAAACTGTTTATATATTAACTTGCTAATTTATCAATTTATTCTTCATTTTTTTCAAACGAAACTACCTTTTAACTGAAACAGTTAAACAACAAAACAAACAAAATGTGGAAAGTCAAGAACCGGGTTCCTTATGTAAAAGATTTTAGATAAAAAAAAAATGATAATGATTAGCAGGTAATCAAAAGTCTGATTATGTAATTATCAATCTAAATTAATTATTCTGTTATATAGTTTCCACAATATATTGTTATTGTTTTTTGTTATTACTGTGAATCGATGATAAAGTTTTGATTATGTAATTGACAATCAATATTCATTTATTTCTTTATAGGCAATTATATCATGTTATCCTAAATGATACCAGATTAATTGAAATTATGTAAATTATCATCGATTTACTTCTCTCTCTGATTTTTATGGGGGGGGGGGGTAAACAAAAGCTTGATTTTCTTTTCTTTTTTTAATTGAAATTTTATCTCAGGGTCACAAGTTGGCACCCGTGGCACTCTGTGAATCCCTGGCACGCGCATGCCACGTCCGATCGTGTCGATATGCGTGGCACCTTCTCTGACGTGATTGGCACCGCAGGCATAACTTGGCAGATTGCAGTGCCAGTGGATAGCTTTTTTTAAGACGATAAAGTCGGAAGATAATGTGTTTTTTA
>NC_091591.1:5467417-5469917 GCF_042767895.1 Penaeus vannamei | reverse complement strand
ACTCATGAGACTTAAGTAAATTTCATCACACGCATACTCACACACACGCACGCACGCACGCACGCACGCACACACGCACACGCGTGAGAGAGAGAAGAGAATGAAAAGAGGAGAGAGAGAGAGAAAGTAAGCAAACATAAACAAATTTTTAAAAAAAATATGATGATGAAAACCAAGAGAGACAGAGAGGAAAGAGAAGAGAGTGAGAGAGAAGAGAGAGAGAGAGAGTAAACAAACATATAAACAAAAAAAAAAGATTAAAAAAAACATTGCCTTTTATTCCCACGGTGAAAGTCATGTTTACTTTGCAAAATTAACGTTCGTGACTTAACGTAGCACTTTTATGAATAGTGAAAGAAGATTAATTAAGATACTGCTTTTGAACTAAGGAAGTAAAAGAGGAAGCAAGACAGATAGATAGATTAAGAAAAAATAAGAGAGAAACGGGGAAATTGACAAAGAAAAACATGGAAAAAGGAAAAAAAAGAAACGAGGGAAAGAAGGAAAAACGAATGAAATAAAAAATAGAAAGGAAAATAAGATAATAAAGATGAGAGGGAGAGAGAAACAGTGAGAGAGACAGAGACAGAGACAGATAAACAGAGAGAGAAAGAGAGACAGAAATTGAATATAGATAGAGAAAAAAGAAAACTAGGACAAGGTGTTAGAGAGAGAGAGAGAAAAGGAGATAGACATAGAGAGAGAGATAGAGAGACAGAGAGAGAAAGAGAAACAAAGAGAACCATAGAAATAAAGTGAACCAGAGAGACAACGAGAAGAGAGAGACGCCGGAAAAGGCACACTCGAAAATATCTCTGTATCTCTGTTGCAAAGTATTTCTTGGAGGGAGAAAAAGCCTTGCTATTTTTCCACAAGTTAACAAAGGGTTTTATTGTTATATTGTCCCGATGGTTTGGGTTCCTTGTTGCGTGTGTGTGTATGTGCGTATGCGTGTGTGGTTGTTTGTGCGTGTGCGTGTGTGTGTGGTTGTTTGTGCGTGTGCGTGTGTCTGTGTGTGTGTGTGTATGCGTGTGTGCGTGTATGTGTGGTTTGTGTGCGTATGTGTGTGTGTGTGGTTGTTTGTATGCATGTGCGTATGTGCTCGTATGTTTGCGCGTGGTTGTCTGCGGTGGGTGTGTGTGTGTGAAAGAGAGAGAGAGAGAAAGAAAAAGAGAGAGAGAGAGAGAGGAAGAGAGTGTGAGAGAGAGCGAAAAGAAAGTAAGACCAAGAAAAAAATGCGAGAAAGATAGGGGGAATGAAATGAACACCAATAATAATAATAATAATAATAATAATAATGATGATGATAATAATAATAATAATAATAATAATAATAATGATGATGATGATGATGATGATGATGATGATGATGATGATGATGATGATGATGATAATAATAATAATAGTAATAAAACGCAAAATTAAAACTAACAAACAGACAAATCGACCAAACAATTTTTTTTTTGTACAACCTTCCCTCACCCCCTCTCCCCTCCCCCCTTCCAATTTGAACCTAAGAAAGACCAATGTAAGAAGAACATGTGAGAACAACATAACATTTTTTTCCGGGATGTCTATTCAGCTCGAGATAGATTGTTCGAACGCCATTTTCTCTTTATAGTAATAAGGAAGTTTAAATAAAAGCTAATTCTTGTATGATTATGTAATAGCATTTGTGTTTTTTTTCCCTCTCTATTTTTTGTTATTTTTTTATCTATCTTGCTTTGGTGTTTGTTTTTTCTTCTTTTTTGTTGTATCTTTATCATTATCTTTTTGTATTATCTTTTGTGTTATCTTTATTATCTTTTTGTATTATCTTTATTATTATCTTTTGTGCTATCTTTATTGTCTTTTCTTGTTGCTGTTATTTTTCCCTTTCTTCATTTTGCGTTGGCTTTATCTTCACCTCGCTTCATATCTATCTTTATCTTGTTGTCTTCTTATCATCTCTCTTACTTTATTTTCTCGTCTTTCCTCCTTTAACATTATACTAAAATCAATGCCTTAATTATCTTTTAATTGTATGTATTATCGTTTATCCCGGATTGTATTGTCAATTTATTATATTTGTTAACAAAACATCATTTGATAATTATGCCCTCAGCTGCTTAAGCCTTGACACGTGGCGCTGTCATAGTGTCAGCTGGTCGTCAATTTAAAATTGTAAGATATGATGATAGAATATGACAGTAATAAAAATGATAAAAATAATGGTAATGATGAATTTATGGTGATAATACTATCATGACTACTGCTTACTTTCATTAATATGACTAAAATAATATTACTTATCATTATTTTTGTGTTATTATTATTATTATTTTATTATTATCATTGGTGTTATTGATGTTCTTGTAGTTATTATTATTATCATTATCATTATCTTTATAGTTGTTCTCATACTGTAATTGTGATGATACCGACAATAACGAATTCCTCCCTGTCCGTTATGATTTAAATTCAAATTTCTGCATACGTCATTCCAGCCAACCGCTCTGCC
>NC_091591.1:5433779-5441279 GCF_042767895.1 Penaeus vannamei | reverse complement strand
ATCGTGGAATGTAAATGAGAAAATGTACTTATATACAAAGAATGATGATTTAAGAAAAGAAACAATTAATAATCACCGGAATGAAAAGAATTACCAAAACGGCATACGCCTAAAAAAATAGCAAAAAATAAACAAGCTCCAAAAAAAAATGAAAAACAAGAGAGCATCGATAGGCGCGCGCGAAAACTTCCCCGATCCCTTACGACGCGCACGCAAGCTGGCGTGTGTGTATCTATCACCTGCCTCTTATAGTCCCATGTTGCGCGCTTATGGCAGAGGCCGGTGTGCTGTTGCAAAGGTCGGTGTCTCGCAAGACGTAAAGATGATGGAAAGGTGGTGGCAGTAATGGAATTTTCCTCTGCCAACAGGCGTCGTCGGGGAAGAGAAGACCGACCGCCCTGGACCCGAAATGTGCCGCTAATGGACGCCGGGGATTTTTTTTGCCTTTCGTCTTTTGCCGACATTTTTTTTCTTTCTTTTGGACTTTTGTCTCTTGTTTCGTCCTTTGCCGCCCTTTTTGTCATCGAGTTTTGTCTCTTGTTTCGTCTTTTGCCGTTTTCATTATTACTATTGTTATTATTATTATTATTATTATTGTTATTATCATTATTATTATTGTTGTTATTAAAATTGTTGTTATTATTACTATTATTATTATTATCATTATTATTATTATTTTTATTATTATTATTATTATTATTATTATTATTATTATTATTATTATTATTATTATTATTATTATTATTATTATTATTATTATTATTATTTCAGTTTTGACTTACTGCGCTTGTCTAGAGAGACAAACGCAATGAAACAGAGACAGAACGGGGATGGGAAAGAAACAGATATGAAGATGCATAGAGAAAGATTAATGCAGTGAGAATAAGGAAGGGACAGAGATAGAAATAAAGAGAGAGGTTCACATAAAAGGACTAGAAAGAGAGACAGGCTGAGTGAGACAGAGACAGGCAGAGCGAGAGAGGAGAAAGAGAGAGACAGACAGATGTAGAGACACAGAGAGAGAGGCAGAGACAAACAGACAGAGAGAGAGAGAGAGAGAGACATTCAGACAGTGACAGAATCAGAGACAGAGAGAGAGACAGTCAGACAGAGACAGACAGACACAGACAGAGAGCGAGAGAGAGAGAGCAGCCGCGCAAGGTCCGTTTCGAAATGGAATCCCCTTTTTCAGCCTCGAAGGAGCGAGCGAGAGAGGAAGAGAGGGAGAGATGATAAATGGGCCAAAGCGGACGAGAGGAAGTCAGGATTGACTCAGAAGAAAATGAAGAGTAAAGCGAAGAAAGAAGGCAATGAGAGAGGGGGATGAGGAAGTGAGAAGGAGAGAGAGAATGAGATGAGAAGATTGAGAGGGAGGGAGGGATAGAGGAAGGGGGGGGGGAATTGGAAAGAGGGATGGATAGAGGAAGGAAGAAGGAAGAGGAGATAAGAAGAATGGGAGAGAGAGATGAGGAAGTGAGAAGGAGAGAGAGAATGAGGTAAGAAGATTGAGAGGGAGGGATGAACAGAGGAAGGGGGAGGGAGAATAGGATAAGGAGGAACAGGGAGAATGGGAAGGGAGGTATGGATAGAGGAAGGAAGAGGGAGTAAAAGAAGAATGGGGAGAGGGATGAGGAAGTGAGAAGGAGAGAGAATGAATGAGATGAAGATTGAGGAGGGAGGGAGAGAGAGAGGAAGGGGGGGGGAGAAATGGAAAGAGGGATGGATAGAGGAAGGAAGAAGGAAGAGGAGATAAGAAGAATGGGAGAGGGAGATGAGGAAGTGAGAAGGAGAGAGAGAATGAGATAAGAAGATTGAGAGGAAGGGAGAGATAGAGGAAGGGGGGGGGAGAATACGAAAGAGGGGTGGATAAAGGAAGGAAGAGAAGAGGAGATAAGAAGAATGGAGAGGAGATGAGGAGAGTAGAGAAGGAGAGAGAGAATGAGATAAGAGAGAAGGTCAGAGAGGGAGGGATGAACAGAGAAAGGAGGGAGAATAGGATAAGAGGGAGAGAAAGAAGGAGGAGAATGGGAAGGAGGGATGGATAAGAAAGGAAGGAAAGAAGGAGATAAAGAGAAAGAATGGGAGAGAGGGGATGAGGAAGTGAGAAGGAGAGAGAGAGAATGACATAAGAAGAAAGAAAGGAAGGGATAGGGAGGGAGAAAAACAGAAAAAAAGAAGACCATGCTATTTTAGAAAGAGAAACGAAAAGAGGGAAAAGGAAAAAGAGAAACGTAGAAACAGCCGAAGAGAGGAGGAGAACACAGAGGCCGGATGAAACGAAGAGGAAAATACGACAGGGAAGAATCAACACAAAATCTGAGTCGAGATAAAAAGACGTGAGAGAGACAGATGAAGATGCTGGTGGATGGAGAGGGAGGATGAGAGGGAGAGGGAGAAGAAGGAGAGAGAGGAGAGGAGAGAAGGAGAGACAGGGAGAGAAGGAGAGAGAGGGAGAAGATGGCGGATGAGAGGGAGAGGGAGAGAGGAAAGAAAGAAAGAGGGGAAAATGTAGAGGAGAGAGAGGGAAAGATGAAGAAAAACTAGAAAGAAAAAGAGGAAATAAACAAAAGATAGACCGGAGATAAAGAGAGACAGAAAGAATTAGAAGAAAAGATAGAAAGTGCATGTGTGTCTACTAAAGCTACACCTACCCTTGAGTGATCGGACAAAAGCACGCACGCACGCACGCACGCACATACACACACGCACATACACACACGCACATACCAACACACACAAACAAGCAAATACACAAACAAGCAAATACACAAACAAACAAACACAAAAACAAACAAATTCTCACACGCGACAAAAAGGGGAAACTGAAAGAAAAATATATTTCGAAATTTTATATCAGTGCTTTTCCCTCTCGGTTGATAAGGCGGAGAATTCCATCGAGATATTAACTATCAATCGAAATTAAAGTTTGATTAGAAATTATTGGGAGAGTAATGTGGACGGGTCTAGACTCGGGATAATGAGCTTGGTGATGATGATAGTGATGAGGAAAGTGATGGTGATGAGGATAATGTGATATTAATGGGGATAATGGGAGTGATAATGATAATGGTAGTGATGTGGATAATGAGTTTTGTGAGGAAAATGACCGTGATGATGTTACTGATGATGATAAAAGTGGAAGTGATAATGATAATGATACTGATGAAAATGATGATGAAGGGGACAATTGTAAAGGTGCGAGTGATAATAATAAGGATAATACTGATGAAGTGAATGTTAACGGGACTACTATTAAAAAAAATAACTGGAGAAACGCCACCAAACCTTCAATTTTTAACAGGCCATTTTACATCACCTTTTATTCATGTTGCTTCTATTGATACCATAGCTAACTACTACTACCACAACTACTACAACTGCTATAACTACAATATTGATGATAATAGTGCTATTGGCGATAAAATATAGGTAATGATAATAGTAATGATAGTAATTTAAATAATAATAATAAAAATAACAATGAATGAATGCATGAATGAAGAAGAAAAGGAGTGAATGAATGAAGATAAGAAGATAGTAATATTCACATATGATAAATATATAAAAAGAAAATAACCCATATGTGTCGCGCGCTCTCTCAATCACTTAAAATAGAGTGTCAAGAATCTGTCTTTCATCACTACTTACTTATCTATTTCATTTTTCATTTTTCATTTTATTCCTTTTTCTTTTTTTTCCTTATAGTGTCTCTCCTATTTTTCGTGTTTTTTTTTCCTATTTCCATTTTTCATTTTTCTTTTTATTCCTTTTTCCATTTTTCCTTATTCTGTCTCTCCTATTTTTTTTCTTTTTTTTGTGATTTTGTTTTATTTTTGCTTGTTTGATTTTTGTTTGTCACTCTCTACTTCTTGTTTATTAGGCTGAGTGAGATTTGTTTGTTTGTTTGTCTGCATGTTGGGAATAATTTGAATTATGGTTGTGGATATTTATGTGTTATTTAGATAATGATAATAAATAGATAGATAGGTAGATGGGTAGAGAGACAGAGAGAGCGAGACAGACAGACAGACAAACAGATCGAGAACGAGAGGGAGAGACAGACAGACAGACAAACAGATCGAGAACGAGAGGGAGAGACAGACAGATATATCGAAAACGAGAGAGAGAGACAGACACAGACACAGACATTTAGATCGAGAACGAGAGAGACAGGCAGACAGACAGACAAACAAACAACCAGAGAGCGAGAGCGATCGAGAAAGAGAGAGAGCGAGACAAAGAAAGATAGAGAGAGCGAGCGTGAGAGAGCAAGGCAGAGAAAGAGAGAGAGCGAGAGCAAGGCAGAGAAGGAGAGAGAGCGAGAGCAAGGCAGAGAAAGAGCGAGAGCGAGAGCAAGGCAGAGAAGGAGAGAGAGCGAGAGCAAGGCAGAGAAAGAGCGAGAGCGAGAGCAAGACAGAGAAAGAGAGAGAGCGAGAGCAAGGCAGAGAAAGAGAGAGAGCGAGAGCAAGGCAGAGAAGGAGAGAAAGCGAGAGCAAGGCAAAGAAGGAGAGAGAGCGAGAGCAAGGCAAAGAAAGAGAGAGAGCGAGAGCAAGGCAGAGAAGGAGAGAGAGCGAGAGCAAGGCAGAGAAAGAGCGAGAGCTAGAGCAAGGCAGAGAAGGAGAGAGAGCGAGAGCAAGGCAGAGAAGGAGAGAGAGCGAGAGCAAGGCAGAGAAGGAGAGAGAGCGAGAGCAAGGCAGAGAAGGAGAGAGAGCGAGAGCAAGGCAGAGAAGGAGAGAGAGCGAGAGCAAGGCAGAGAAGGAGAGAGAGCGAGAGCGAGAGAGAGAGCGAGAGCAAGGCAGAGAAAGAGAGAGAGCGAGAGCAAGGCAGAGAAGGAGAGAGCGAGCGAGAGAGAGCAAGGCAGAGAAGGAGAGAGCGAGCGAGAGAGAGCAAGGCAGAGAGGGAGAGAGAGCGAGAGCAAGGCAGAGAAGGAGAGAGAGCGAGAGCAAGGCAGAGAAGGAGAGAGAGTGAGAGCAAGGCAGAGAAGGAGAGAGAGAGCGAGAGCAAGGCAGAGAAGGAGAGAGCGAGCGAGAGAGAGCAAGGCAGAGAAGGAGAGAGAGCGAGAGCAAGGCAGAGAAGGAGAGAGAGCGAGAGCGAGAGAGAGAGCGAGAGCAAGGCAGAGAAGGAGAGAGAAGGAGAGAGAAGGGACACGCGACGGGGCAAAGAGAAGACGGCAAGAGGAACGGAAATTGAATTTTTGATAAATACAGAGAGGACACATCATGGGCGTGCGTGCGTGCGTGCGTGCGAGCCCCCAGGTCCCGGATGATCAGGGAGAATCAATCACGACTCCTGCACGACCCGGATGTAGTCTGGATCATTCTGGACCCGGGATTTGGGATTTTGAAATTTGAAAAGGGAGGATTTTGATTTTGATGAATGGGTGAATTTTGATTTTAGATTTTGAAGATGGGAGGATTTAGAATTTTGGTTTTGACAAATGGAAGGATTTTGATTTTATATTATGAAAATGGAAGAATTTAGAATTTTGATTTTGAAAGGGGAAGAATTTAGATTTTAGATTTTGAAATTGGAAGAATTTATTTTGATTTTGAAATTGGAAGAATTTAGAATTTTGATTTCAATAAATGGACTCTGTATTTACGATTTTGATTTTAAAACTGGACTCTGAGTCTAGATTTTAGATTTTGAAAATAGACTGAATTTTGAATACCTATTAGACTTTTAAATTTAGATCTTAAATTTTGAGTTATATTTCGATTTTGAAATCGGACTATACATTTTGAATTTAGATTTTTATTTTGGAATCGGATTTTGCATTCATATATTCATTTTGAAATTGAACTTATATCGGACTTTAGAATTTGAATCCGTATTTTGACTTTAGATTTAGATGTAAGTAGAGCGTGGTCTGTTTTGAATGTACTGAATGAAATTTAAACGCCGAAATAGGCTATAGTTATATTATTATTAATGGTGTTATTGTTGTTACCATAGTTATCTTCACTTGGTAATAATTATTTTATCATTGTTGTAATTATTATTGATGTTATGATTAGTGTTATGCTATCGTCATTTATATAATTATTATCATTACCATTCGTGTCCAAAAAAGGAAGAGAGAAAAAAAAATAAAAATTTCACAAAAAAAATTATATTTATAAAAAGTAATCTCTTTGGCCTCAGAGATTTTGATCACTTATTAATCATATTATCTTCCTCCTCCTCTTCCTTTGCCCTCCCTTCCCCTCCCCACCTCCTCTCACTACCCCTCCCCTCCCCTACTCTTACCTTCTCCTCCTCCATTTCCTCGCGGCATACATGCTAGTAGATAGACAAATAGATAGGTAGATAGATAGATAGATACAGAGAGAGAAAGAAAAGAGAGAGAGAGAGAGTATGAGAGACAGAGAGACACAGATAAAGAAAAAAGAGAGATAGACGGATAAAGAGAAAACATTTTTAAAAATCAAAACAGAAAACAGATAAAAACAAAACAAAAAAAAACAAAAACAAAACAAAACTACATTCATCATCCCAAAATTTAAATCAGTTTTTCTTAGCTCTCGACGCAGATTCACCCCGGCCTCGATACAATTACTGGAATATATTAGCGCTGCAGTTTTAATTCCAGATGGCGCTGAATAAGGATAATAATAATAATCATCATGAAAAAAAAGTTTGCTGTATTGATATTTCGGTTGATATTTCGGTTTTAATCAAGGATATGGGCGCTTTTCATCAGAAGGTTGGCAAGTAGTGTATTTTTCGTATTTTGGGGGGTCGGATTACCCGATGGTTAGGTTGGTGCGGGAGGGAGAGAGAGAGGGAGTAGAATGGAAGAAAAAGAGAGAGAGGAAGAGAGTGAGAGGGGGGGACATGAGAGAGAGAGGGAGAAAGGGAAGGAGGGTGAGAGAGAGAGAGAGAGAGAGGGGGGGTAGAATATGAGAGAGAGAGAGAAGGGGAAGGGAAGAAGCAAAATAGAAGAGAGATAGAGAAAAGGAAAGGGAGAGAAAGGGAAAGCAAGATAGAGAGGGGGAGAATGAGTGGGAGCGAAAGAGAGAGAGAGATGAGAGGGAGCGAAAGAGAGAGGGAAAGAGAAAGAAAGAAAGAGAAGAGGGAAGAGAGAGAAGCCCAGATCATACACGTTTTCTACTTGACTCCAACATTTCCCTTCTATATTAGCGACTTTTCGGAGCTATTTCTGCCTCTCTTCATTTTTCCTTTTATCCTCTTCTATTCTCTTATTCCCGCGGGATTAGAACATATTAGGGAAGGAAGATAATTTTCTCTCTTCCCATTTGCCTCGAGAGAGAGAGAGAGAGAGAGAGAGAGAGAGAGAGAGAGAGAGAGAGAGAGAGAGAGAGAGAGAGAGAGAGAGAGAGAGAGAGAGAGAGAGAGAGAGAGAGAGAAAGTAAGAAAGATAGTGAGAGATAGTTAGAGAGAGAGAGAGAGAAAGCGAGAGAGAGGGGGAGAAAATGAGAGAGCGAGAGGAGAGATAGGGGGAGAGAGAACGAGAGGAGAGAAAAGGGGGAGAGGGAG
>NC_091591.1:5426279-5428779 GCF_042767895.1 Penaeus vannamei | reverse complement strand
TAGATTAGCGATATTAAGGTTATCATTATGATATCCCTTATCACTGTCATTACGTTTCATTATTATTGTTGTTATTATCATCATCACTGATATTCTGATTATTACTATTATTATTGTTGTCTTCATTATTATAATGAGTATTATTTTTATTATCATCACTAATTTTATTCTTATCGTACTAAATCCCTGGCAATATTTCTATTATCAGCATTATCATTAATAGCAGAAACAGGAGTAGCAGACGGAGTAATAACAGCAACAGCGGTAGATGTAGTGATAGCAGTCGTAGTAATACTAGAAATAATAGGAGTAGCAATAGTAGTAGTTATAGTAGTACTTACAGTAGTATCTATAGTAGTAATAAAAGTACCTTTTTTCCTTTTTCCGTTTTTAAAACTCGCAAAAAAACTAAAATTCCCATTTCTATTGATGTAATCTTATTCATCCAATCTAACCTGATCTCCCCCACCCCACTCATCCCCTCTCTCTCTCTCCTTCCCCCCCAACAGAAGACCGTGGGCGTGGGCGTCCCGTGCATGAGGTCAGGCAGCATGACCGACTCTGACCTCTTCAGTCGAGGGCGAGGCTGTTCGAGGAGGTGGTGCGTCTGCCTCGTCCTGGCTGTGCTCTTCGTCTCCCTGGGTGTTGTGGCCGGGATCTACTTCGCGTGTGAGTAGCAGATGGTGTTGGTGCTGGTGTTGGGGGGGGTGGGCGGGGTGGGGCGGGGTAGGGGGGGTATGATGGTGTTGGTGTTGGTGTTGGAGGAGGGGCGGGCAGGGGTGGGGCGGGGTAGGGGGGGTATGATGGTGTTGGTGTTGGTGTTGGAGGGGCGGGCAGAGGTGGGGGCGGGTAGGGGGTATGATGGTGTTGGTGTTGGTGTTGGGGAGCGGGCAGGGTGGGGCGGGAGGTAAGGGAGTATGATGGTGTTGTTGGTGTTGGTGTTGGAAGCCGGAGCGGGGTGGGGCAGGGTAGAGGGGTATGATGGTGTTGGTGTTGGTGTTAGAGGGCAGGCAGGGTGGGGCAGGGTAGGGGGTATGATGGTGTTGGTGTTGGTGTTGGAGGGCGGGCAGGGTGGGGCAGGAGTAGGGGGGTATGATGGTGTGTGTTGGTGTTGGAGGGGCGGGCGGGGGTGGGGCGGGGTAGGGGGGTATGATGGTGTCTGGGTGTTGGTGTTGGAGGGGCGGGCGGGGTGGGGCAGGAGTAGGGGGTATGATGGTGTTGGTGTTGGTGTTGGAGGGCGGGCCCGGGGGTGGGGCGGGAGTAGGGGTATGATGGTGTTGGTGTTGGTGTTGGAGGGGCAGGCAGGGTGGGGCAGGGGTAGGGGTATGATGGTGTTGGTGTTGGTGTTGGAGGGCGGGCGGGGTGGGGCGGGGTAGGGAAAGTATGATGGTGTTGGTGTTGGTGTTGGGGGCGGAGCGGGAGGTGGGGGCAGGAGTAGAGGTATGATGGTGTTGGTGTTGGTGTTGGAGGGGCGGGCGGGGTGGGGCAGGGTAAGGAGGTATGATGGTGTTGGTGTTGGTGTTGGAGGAGCGGGTGGGGTGGGGCAGGGGTAGGGGGTATGATGGTGTTGGTGTTGGTGTTGGGCGGGCGGGGTGGGGGCGGGGTAGGGGGGGGTATGATGGTATTGGTGTTGGTGTTGGAGGGGCGGGCAGGTGGGGCGGGGTAGGGGGTATGATGGTGTTGGTGTTGGTGTTGGAGGGCGGGCGGGGGTGGGGCGGGGTAGGGGAAGTATGATGGTGTTGGTGTTGGTGTTGGGGGCAGGCGGGGTGGGGCGGGGTAGGGGAGTATGATGGTGTTGGTGTTGGTGTTGGAGGGCGGGCGGGATGGGGCGGGGTAGGGGGGGGAGTATATAGTTTTGTGTGTGTGTGTAGAGGTGGTGTTGGAGAAGGGGTTAGGGGTGTTGCTGTAACACTTTTCTCTGTGGAAATGTGTAACAATCTTTCTTTTTCTTAATCTCTCTCTGTCTCTCTCTCTCTCTCTCTCTTTTTTTGCTCTCTCTCTCTCTTTGCTCTCTCTCTCTCTCTCTCTCTCTCTCTCTCTCTCTCTCTCTCTCTCTCTCTCTCTCTCTCTCTCTCTCTCTCTCTCTCTCTCTCTCTCTCTTTCTCTGGAAAGGAGAAAGGTTATTAAGATAATGAATGAGATTATTGTTATTACTATTTTCTAATAATCATTATCCCTTTCATCATCACTCACTGTTCGCTGTCTCCATGTCTCAATCTTCTAGCATTAAGTATGATAAAACTCTACGGACACACAAACCCCGATTTCAATCCATTCCTGAACCCTTAATCTAAATACCTCGAATGAAACATAACTCAGATAACTAATTCAAAAAAATAAAACTACCAATAAAATAGATAAAATAAATAAAAATACCAATAAAAAGATAAAAATACCAATCACATACAGAATCAAACAGAAATCATAATAATACAGAATACAAAACACCACCAGGTTCCGGCGTCCACTCTCAGTACCTTAGAAACCGGAATACAACAAG
>NC_091591.1:5413779-5416279 GCF_042767895.1 Penaeus vannamei | reverse complement strand
TCTCTCACACACACACACACATACACACACACACACACACACACACACACACACACACACACACACACACACACACACACACACACACACACACACACACACACACACATATATACACACACACACACACACACACACACACACACACACACACACACACACATACACACACACACACACACACACACACACACACACACGCACACACACGCACACACGCTCACACACACACACACACACACACACACACACACACACACACACACACACACACACACACACACACACACACACACACACACACACACACACACACACACACCACACCTACCACACACACTCCACCCTCCCCCCACACTCACGTACACACACACACACACACACTCTTCCTTTCACACACATCACTCCCCCACTCACGTACACACACACACACTTCTACCCCCCATTCACGTACACCTACCTCTCCTTCCCCTCCCTTTCCCCCTCCTCCACTCCCCCCTCCCCTTCCTACACCTTTCCCCCTCACCTCCCCTCCCCCCACTCACGTACACACACACACCTCCCCTCCCCTCTCCCCCCTCCCCTCCCCCCTCCCTTCCCCTACCCCTCCCCTCCCCTTCCCCCTCCCCCCTCCCCTCCCCTCCCCCCTCCCCCCTCCCCCTCCCCCCTCCCCTCCCTCCCCTCCCCCTCCCCCTCCCCCTCCCGTCCCCTCTCCCCCTCCCCCCTCTCCCCTCCCCTCCCCTCCCCTCCCCCCCCTTCCCCCCCCCCCTCCCCTCCTCTCCTCCCCCTCCCTCCCCCTCTCCTCCCCACCTCCTCCCCTCCCCTCCCCTCACGTACACACACGTACACACACGTACACGGGCCCGTCCACGGACAGCGAACAAAGCGAGTCGGACCTGGAGGCAGCTGATAAGCCAGGTTGCCTTAGAAGGAAATTGGGGAATGGCTTCTTCGCCCTCCTTTTCTGCTCCTCCTTCCTCTTTCTCTTTCTTTCTCTCTCTTTCTCTTCCTTTTGTTTTATGTTCGTCTTCTTTTTCTTGTCTTTCTTTCTCTCTCTTTCTTTTCGTTTTGTTTTTTCTGCTCCTTCCTCTTTCTCTGTCTTTCTCTCTCTTTCTCTTCATTTTGTTTTTTTTTTCTGCTCCTTCTTCCTCTTTCTCTTTCTTTCTCTCTCTTTCTCTTAGTTTTGTTTTTTCTGCTCCATCTTCCTCTTTCTCTTTCTTTCTTTTCGTTTTGTTTTACGTTTGTCTTCTTTTTCTTGTCTTTCTCTTTTTTTCTTTCTCTTCCTTTTGTTTTTCTTTATCGTCTTCTCTTTCTCTTTCTTTCTCTTCGCCGTCCTTTTTCTGCTCCTTCTTCCTCTTTCTCTTTCTTTCTCTCTCTTTCTCTTCGTTTTGTTTTCTTCTGATTCTTCTTCCTTTTCTCTTTCTTTCTCTCTCTTTCTCTTCGTTTTGTTTTTCTGCTCTTTCTTCCTCTTTCTCTTTCTCTCTTTTTCTTCGTTTTTTCTGCTCCTTCTTCCTTTTTATCTTTCTTTCTCTCTCTTTCTCTTCGTTTTGTTTTATGTTCGTCTTCTTTTTCTTGTCTTTGTCTTTCTATCGCTTCCTTTTGTTTTTCTTTGTCGTCTTCTCTTTCTCTTTCTTTCTCTTCGCCGTCCCTTTTCTGTTCCTTCTTCGTCTTTCTTTTTCTTCTCTCTCCTTTTTCTGATCGTTCTTCCTTTTTCTCTTTCTTTCTCTCTCTTTCTCTTCGTTTTTTTCTGCTCCTTCTTCCTTTTTCTTTCTCTCTCTCTCTTTCTCTTCGTTTTGTTTTTTCTGCTCCTTCTTCCTCTTTCTCTTTCTTTCTCTTCATTTTGTTTTATGTTCGTATTCTTCTCTTTCTCTTTATTTTCTTCTCCCTCCTTTTTCGGCTCCTTCTTCCTTTTTCTTTCTCTTCTCCCTCCTTTTTCTTCTCCTTCTCTTTCTCTCTCTTTCTCTAATCCCTCCTTTTTCTTCTCCTTCTTCCTCTGTTCGTTTTGTTTTATGTTCGTCTTCTTTTTCTTCTCTTTCTCTTTCTTTTTTTTATTTTTATTTTTTATTAGTCTTGTCTTTCCCTTTCTCTCTCTTTTTCTTCTCTTTATTTTTATTTCTTTTTATTATTTTCTCTTACTATTTCTCTATTTATTTATTTTTTTAAAGTTTCTTTTCCATTTTTTTTTTCTTTTCTTCTTTTTTCAATTAATTTCTTAATGTTTCCTCTCTCTCTTCTCTCGTTTTCATTCTTCTTTTCTCCCTTTTCCCTTTTGCTCTGATTAATTTGTTTTATTTTCTCTCTTCTCTTAAATTCTCTTCTTCTCTTCCCGCTCTTTGCTCTTCTTTTTCCCTCCTTCTACTCTTCTCTTCCCCTTTCCTTCTCATTTATTTTTTTTTTCTCGTTTCTCTTTTTTATTATTCTCTTCGCTTCTCTCAGTTATCCTATTTTTCCCTTTGCCTTTTCCCTCTCTTTATTTTTTTTATCTTCTCTCTACAATCTC
>NC_091591.1:5398779-5401279 GCF_042767895.1 Penaeus vannamei | reverse complement strand
ACACCTTCCACCCCTTCCCTCTCCCTCACCTCCCTTCACCCACCCCCCATCCACCCCTTTCCTCTCCCTCTCCTCCCTTCACTCTTCCCCCTCCACCCTCCACCATTCACACTATCCTCTCCCCCACCTCCCTCCACACTTTCCCTCTCCCCATCACCATCCCCTCCCTGTCCCCCTCTCCTCCCACCTCCCTCCACTCTTCCCCCTCCACCCTCCACCATTCACACTATCCTCTCCAGCCCTCTTCCCCCCTCCACCCTTCCCCTCTCCCTCTCCCCCTCTCCCCCTCTCCCCCCACCTCCCAGGCGATTAATCATAGGTGTTTTCATCAACTTCAGTTTCTGCAACAAGAAAGTCTGCTTCATGTATTGCTTCGAAAAGGCGACGGCTTTTCTCCTCTCGTATTTTGGTGCAGAGAAGGGCGGTTATTATCGTGATTTTGGTTCAGTGTTGTTGTTGACCTGTTTGTGTAATATGTGTAGTGGTTTTAGGGATCCTTTTTATTTTGTATATCCTCGTGAGTTGATTTTTTTTAGCGTTTGTTATCGTTACCCCTTTGTTATCATTATTCCCGTTTTCTTTGATGCGTCTGTTGTGAACTCGACTTGTCTTTCTCTCTCTTTATCTCCGCGAATTTGATTTTCTTTTTTCGTTTTACTATCCTCGCCTGAAGAGCGGATATAATCTTTTCTTTCGTACTGAGACGTGTTTCATTTCATTTTCTTCCTACGCGTTGTCCTTGGTATTATAACCTCATTAGAATTGTGTATTTTCCTTCATATATTAAGCCGTCTGTATGTTATTGCGGCTCTCATTCTCTCATTCTACCTCTTCCCCACTATCATTTTCACCTCTCTCTCACACACACACTTTCTCTATCTCACACCTCTCTCTCTTTCTCTCGCACCTCCCTTTCTCCCTCTCCCCTCTCACTCTCTTACACCTCTTTCTCACATCTCTCTCTCTCCCCCAACAGACCAGTTCCTCGCTCTCTAACTACCACACGAGCAAGTGTTCCTCCCCCCTGTCACTCTTTCTCCCCCCCCCTCTCTCTGTCTCTCTCTCTCTCTCTCTCTCTCTCTCTCTCTCTCTCTCTCTCTCTCTCTCTCTCTCACACGTCTCTCTCCCTCTCTCTCCCCTCTCACTCTTTCTCTCATTCCTCTTTCTCCCACACCTCTCTCTCCCCTCTCCCCCTCTCACTCTCTCACTCTTTCTCACATCTCTCTCTCCCCCAACAGACCAGTTCCTCGGCCTCGAACTGCCCCACGAGCGAGTGTTCCGCGGCAGCTTCCACGTGCGCAACGGCGACAGATGGTCCCCCCAGCTCTCGGACCCGAGCAACCCCTCCTACATCACCACCGCGGAGGCATACACTGGCCGGCTCGACAGCGTGTACAAGAACTCCGTCTTCAAGAATGTATTCATCCGCGCGGAGGTTTTGGGCTTCGATAGGTAAGGCGGTTTGGGGGGTTTGCTTTTGTTTTGTTTTGTTTTTTTCTTGGTGATGGTTATGTTTTTTTGTTTTTTTAATTATATTGAGTAAGGATTTTTTTTTCTCTTTTTTGTTATGTATTTCAGGTATTTGTCGTTTTTTATGTTATCTTGTTGATGGTTATGTTTTTTTTTTTTTTTAATTATATTGAGTAAGGATTTTTTTCTCTCTCTTTTTTGTTATGTATTTCAGGTATTTGTCGTTTTTTATGTTATCTTGTTGATGGTTATGTTTTTTTTTTAATTATATTGAGTAAGGATTTTTTTTTCTCTCTTTTTTGTTATATGTATTTCAGGTATTTGTCTTTTTATGTTTTCTTGTGCTTGATTTTTTTATTATTGCTGTCATATTTATTTCAGTTTTTTCGTATTTTTCTTTTTATTGTCATACATATATCAAACATTTTTTGTTGTTGTCATATATATATACCTTTTGTAGTTATTTTTCTATTTTTATGTTTTCTTGGTTTCTTAAGTTTTTCTTATCATATTTATTTCAGGTATTTGTCGATTTTTAAATAATGTCTTTGTGTTAGAGTATTTTCTTTTCTTTTCAGGGGTTTGTTGATTTTTGTTTGTTTGTTTTCTGTTTGTGTTTTTCATGATTCTATATTTTCCCTCTGCGTTTATTGTTGTTTACAGGGACACAAAATATACACAATATAAAAACAAGATCATCTTAATACATTATCAAAACACAAATACTATAACTTATATTGTTTAGAATTTGTTTTAAGAAGTATAAAAAGAGAACATGAAAAACAAATAACAAAAAAAGACAGACACAAAAAGAAATGAAAGAAAAACTTACAAAAAAAAAATAAAAAAAAGAGCAAGCAAAACCGAAAATACAAAAGACAAACAAACACACAAAAATAAAACCAGAAAACCACACAAAAAAAATCTGACCCCCCTCCCCCTTCCCCCCTCCTACCCCCAGGGACGAGGACGACTCCCTGGTCGTGCACTTCAACCTGCACGTCAACTACCGCCGCCTGCACCTCGACGC
>NC_091591.1:5391279-5396279 GCF_042767895.1 Penaeus vannamei | reverse complement strand
TTTTATATTAATCACGTTATACTCAATACTTATGTGGTCATGTGTTTTATAATTTCAAAAGTTTATTTACAATATGTCTTTCTGCTGTTTCTTGTTGAAATTTGCTGCCTTCAAAACCACTTTATTTATTCATCTATGTTTTCTTTTTGGCGAATCGGATTGCTCCAGAGACCGGGGTGGGTTGCCAATTCTCTTATTTATTATCTATAGGTTATTATATATGATTCATTATCCATTGTTTTTATCTAATTCTCTCGTTCTCTTATTTCGTTTTTCTTTCGTTTCTTCCTCAATGCTAATTTATCTTCCGTAACTATGATTGCAAATTCAGTTTCTCCTCCTCTTCCGCTCTCTGCAACCCCCCCCCCCCCCCACCTTCATTTACAGCATTAATTCCGTCAGTCTCTATTTTAACTGTTTATCCGTTTATCCGTTCTCCATCTATCCACCCACTTATCTACTCAACCTACCCGCCCACCCATTCACTCACTCACTCACTCACTCACTCACTCACTCACTCACTCACTCACTCACTCACTCACTCACTCACTCACTCACTCACTCACGCACTTACTCACGCACTTGCTCACTCACTCACGCACTTACTCATTCACTTACTCATTCACTCACTCATTCACTCACTCACAAACTCACTCACTCACGCACTTATTCATTCACTCACTCACTCACTCTCTAACTCACAAACTCACTCACTCACGCACTTACTCATTCACTCACTCACTCACTCACTCACTCAGTCACTAACTCACTCACTCACTCACTCACTTACTCACTCATTCACTTATTCACTCACTCACTCACGTACTCATTCACTCACTAACTCACTCAATCAATGATTGATTAATCCATCCATCCATCCATCCATACACCCCCCCCCACCCAACACCAATATTAATCCATAATCGAATGCTTCTATTTTTCCATCTGGTCATTAAGATTCACAAAAAAGAAAGAAAGAAGAAAAAGAAAAGGAAAAAGCTGTAGGAAAATCCTTCAATTTCAAAGTGCTTCTAAAACCGGTCTTATTGGCGACGCAAGTGGATGGGAACGAAGGTCGAGGTATCTAAGGCACCGGTCTTGAAAATCCTCGTTTGATTTCCCTTCTTTTTACCCTCTCTCTCTCTCTCTGTCTCTCTCTCTCTCTCTCTCTCTCTCTCTACATTCTCTCTCTCTCTCTCTCTCTCTCTCTCTCTCTCTCTCTCTCTCTCTCTCTCTCTCCCTCTCTCTCTCTCTCTCGCTCTCTCTCTCTCCCTCTCTCTCTCTCCCCCTCTCTCTCTCTCTCTCTCTCCCTCCCTCCCTCCCTCCCTCTCTCCCTCCCACCCACTCACCCACCCAACCACCATGAATCTATTTTTCCATCTGATCATTAGGATCCACAAAAAAAGAAAAAAAAAAGAAAAAGAAAAAGAAAAAGCTTTAGGAAAATCCTTCAATTTCAAAGTGCTTCTAAAACCGGTCTTATTGGCGACGCAAGTGGATGGGAACGAAGGTCGAGGTATCCGAGGCACCGGTCTTGAAAATCCTCGTTTGATTTCCCTTCTTTTTACCCCCTCTCTTTTCTCTCTCTCTCCTCTCTCTCTCTCTCTCTCTCTCCCTCTCTCTCTCTCTCTCTCTCTCTCTCTCTCTCTCTCTCTCTCTCTCTCTCTCTCTCTCTCTCTCTCTCTCTCTCTCTCTCTCTCTCTCTCTCTCTCTCCTCTCTCTCTCTCTCTCTCTCTCCCTCTCTCTCTCTCTCTCTCTCTCTCTCTCTCTCTCTCTCTCTCTCTCTCTCTCTCTCTCTCTCTCTCTCTCTCTATCTATCTATCTATCTTTCTCTCTCTCTCTCTATCTATCTCTCTCTCTCTCTCTCTCTCTCTGACTCTCTCCCTCTCTCTCCCTCCCTCCCTCCCTCTTTCTCTCTCTATGTCTCTATCTCTCTCTTTTCCCTCCTTTCCGCTGTTTCTCTCCCTATCTTTTTCCTTCTTTTCCCCTCTTTCTGTCTCCCTCTCCTTTTTCTCCATTGCCTTCTTTATCTCTCCTTCTTTTCCTCTTTCTGTTCATTCATTTAATTTTGTTTGGCCTTTCTCGATTTGTTTAATTTCTATTAGTCTCTTCCTTTTTCTATTCCCCTCTTTTCCTTCCCTTCCCCCTTCTTTCTCCTTCCCGCGTTGTCTATTGTCCCTTTCTCTTCTTCTCTCTTTGTCCCTCCTTTTCTCTCCTCCCTTTTTTTCCTTTCCTCTCCTTTCTCTTCTTTTCTTCTTTACTCTCACTCCCTTCTTCCCTTCCGTGGTTGCCCATTTTCCTCTTCCCTTTTCCCCTCTCCCTCTTTCTTCTCCCGATCTTCCATTTTTCTCCTTTCCCTTTCTCACCTTCGTTATTCTCCTGTGATCACCCTTTTCTTCTCTCTTCTTTCGGCCTTCTCTGTCACTCCCTCTCCATATATCCCTCATTCTCTCTCCTTTCCCCTTTCAACCTTCCCCCTTTTCCCCTCCTTCCTCTCTCTCTCCCTTTGATATCTCATCTTCTTCCCCTCTCCTCCTTTTTCTCTCGCGTCTCCTGCCCTCTCTTTCCCTCTCCTCCCCTCTCGAAATTTCCCCTTTCCTCCCCTCCCTCTCCCTCTCTTTCCCTCCATTCCCCTTCTCTTCCTCTCCTTCGCCCCTTTCCTTCCCCCTCTCCCCTCTCCTCCGCTCCCTTTCCCTTTCCCCTCTCCCCTCTCCTCCGCTCCCTCGCCCCTTTCCTTCCCTCCCTCTCCCCTTTCCTCCCCTCCCTCTCCCCTTTCCTCCCTTCTCTCTCCCCAAACTCCCTTTCTCGTTCACATATCAAACGTTCCTACTCAATGCCAAAGGAGAAACGTTTATTGTGTGTACCTGTGTGTCTGTATGTGTGTGTCCGTGTATATGTGCGTGTGTGTTTGTATGCATGTGTGTGTATGTTTATGTTTGTGTGTGTGTGTTTGTCTGTGTGTGTGTGGGTATGTGATTTTTGTAGTCGTGTATGTTTATGTTTGTGTGTGTGTTTGTATGCGTGTGTTTGTGTCCTTTGTATGTGTGTATGTGTGTTGTGTGTACTTGCATGCCTGTGTTCTCCCCATTGTATGTGTATGTATGTGTGTTTCACCGTCTTCAATCAGTGTGCCTGTGCCTCCGTATGTCCTCCAACGTCCTGTGTGTGAATTGCCGTCTGAACATACTCTCGAGTCTGTATTTCCACCCTTGCGCACACTTCTCGCTCTCTGCCGCTATGTTGACATACAACCCGTCGATCGATATAGAATATCTTCTTCTCACTCACTCCCCCCCCCCCCCCCCCCAAAAAAAAAGAGAGATAGAGAGAGAGAAAAAGAAGAAAAAAACGTCTTTCTATCTTCCGCCATTTCGTTCGTTCCTCTAAACCCACCGAGGAGATAGCAAACAACCTGATAACGAATGTCGAATGCCTTATCCCTCTAGCAATCATTAGCTGGAATGTCCACAAGGCTTAGATTCCCTTGGAGTATACATAGAAACGGAGGACTCAAGAGTGTTGATGTATTTGATGGGATTTTTTTCGAGTGGGAAGTATACTTGTGGTGGTAGGGGGGTGGGGGGTAGGGGGTCTGCTGGAGGGAGGGGGGGTTAAGTAATAGTGATGGGAAGGGAGGAAAGGAAAAGGAGAGGAGGAGGAGGAGGAGAGAAGAGAGGAGAAAGGGGAAAGGAGAGGAGAGAAGCTGCGAAGGAAGGAAGAGAAGATTAGAAGGAGAGAAGGTGGAGAGGAGAGAAGATAAGGAAAGGAAATAATAAATGAGAAATTAAAGCGATGTAAAGAGGAGGAGAAGAGAGAAGAGGAGAGAGAGAGTGAGGACGGGAAATGATAGGAGAGGATAAGGAAAGGGAGAAGAGAAAAAAAAGAGAAAAAGAAAACACACAGAAGATGATGACAGGAAGCGCAAATACTGAAGAGAAGAGAATAGATAAACGAGGCGAGAGGAAAGAAAAGAAAACAAAGGAGAGAAAAGCAGAGCAGAATTACGAATAAACAGAGAGGACGAAGCAAAAGAGAAGAAAAAGGACATTTTACCGTTTTCTTTATCGCGTTTGAGTTCAGAAATGTTCAATATGTTTCAGTGTCATTAGATGTGGGGTTTTGAAGCTCAGGGTATACTGAAGTTAATTAATTATATACAGTTTTATATTTTTTTAAATTTATGTTCGGTGAGGTATGTATTTCAAGACTTAAACTCATACATATATATATATATATATATATATATATATATATATATATATATATATATATATATATATATATATATATATATATATATATATATATATATATATATATATGTATGTATGTATGTATATTATATTGATAGATAGAAAGGTAGATATAGATTAGATATTGATATATAGATTTTTTCTTTCTTTGTTTCTTTTCTTTTCTATTTTTTTCTATTTTCTTTTCTTTTCTTTTCGTTCTGTCTGTCTATCTTTTTTTCTTTCTTTTCTTTTCTTTTTTTCTTCTTATTGTTATGATTTTTTTTTCTGAGCAAAAAAGAAAAGATTGTACCCAGCTCCAGACATGAAAAATATAAGTCCTACGAAGAAATGAAAAGCGGAGAAAAAAGAATGTCGTTCTGTTCCAGGAAAAGGGTTGTTAATCCTCCTCTCGTGTCATCGGAGAGGATCAGATCCGACGAGAAGGCAATCAAAACTCACATTATTAGTCTTAAGTCTTTTTCTTACGTTATTGATCTTGTATTTTTATTTTTTTTAGATCTTTGTGATTATTTTTTTTTTATAATTTATTTCATTTTTTCTTGTTTGAATTATTTATGATTGTGTGTGTGTGTGTGTGTGTGTGTGTGTGTGTGTGTGTGTGTGTGTGTGTGTGTGTGTGTGTGTGTGTGTGTGTGTGTGTGTGCGTGCGTGCGTGCGTGCGTGCGTGCGTGCGCGTCCGTCCGTGTGTGCGTGTGTGTGAGAATGTCTAATTTAATGTAATATATTATCATATGTGTGTGTGTG
>NC_091591.1:5346279-5348779 GCF_042767895.1 Penaeus vannamei | reverse complement strand
CTTCGTTCTTTCTTTGGTGTATCATTTCTTCTTCCTCTGTGTGTCATCATTTTCTTTGTCTTTTCCCCCTTCTTATCTATTATCTCTTTATCATCTTTCCTTCGTCTCTCTCTCTCTCTCTCTCTCTCTCTCTCTCTCTCTCTCTCTCTCTCTCTCTCTCTCTCTCTCTCTCTCTCTCTCTCTCTCTCTCTTTTTGCCTTACCACCCTACTCTTCTCTGTCCTTTTCATCTCCAATTTTCTCCCTTATCTATTAACTTTATCTTTATCTTCGTTCTTTCTCCAATTCTCTAATTTTTCTCTATCCACCATCTTCGTTTTCCTTCATCCACCATCTCCTATCATCCACCATCTTCTTTTTCCTCCATCCACCATCTTCGTCATTTTCCCCCTCCTTTCTTTCTGACTCTCTTCCTTCTCTCTCTCTCTTTTCTGCGTCTCCTTCCATGTCCTCTATCCACCATTTCCATCCTTATTCCCTCCAGTTCTTCCCTTTCTCTCTGTCTGTCCTTCTTTCCTTTTTCTTTTCCTTCACCTCCTTCCAAGCCCCCACCCTCTCTCTCTCTCTCTCTCTCTCTCTCTCTCTCTCTCTCTCTCTCTCTCTCTCTCTCTCTCTCTCTCTCTCTCTCTCTCTCTCTCTCTCCTTCTCCCTTTCCTTCGCTTCCTACGAAACGGTGACAAGGGAGGCTGCGATCATTTCCTGCGAGGGGGGGGAGGGGGAGGGCCAGAGGGGCGGGAGGGATCAAGGGTCATAGGGGTGGGGTGTGTCATAGGAGGAGGGGGGGGAGTCAAGGGGTGTAGGGGGGTGAGGGGGCCAGTTGGGGTGGGGAGGGGGAGGGGGAGGGGGGGGGAGGAGCTTCTTCGTGGCGTCTCCCTTCCCTCTGTTATCAAAATTGGATTTCGACGTCACTTTATCCCTGAGTCTTTCTCTCCTTCTCTTCTTTCTTTCTTCCTTCTCTGTCTTTCTTTCTAACTCTCTCCGTCTTTCTTTCTTACTCTCTGTCTTCCTTTCTTCCTTCTCCGTCTTTGTTTCTTACTCTCTCCGTCTTTCTTTCTTACTCTCTCCGTCTTTCTTTCTTACTCTCTCCGTCTTTCTTTCTTACTCTATCTTTCTTTTCTCTCTTTCTCTTTCTTTCTTTCCTTTCCTCTCTGGTGTTTTTTTTCTCTCTCCCTCTCTATTTATCTGTGTCTTTCGTTTTCTCTCTTCTTTCTTTATGTTTTTCTTTCTTTCTTTTTTCGCTCTCTCTTTCTTTGTTTCTCTTTCTCTCTTTTTTACTCTGTGTCTTTCTTTTTTCTCTCTCCTTTCTTTCTTCCTTTTTCTCTCCGTGTCTTTCTTCCTGTCTCTCTCTCTCTCTCTCTCTCTCTCTCTCTCTCTCTCTCTCTCTCTCTCTCTCTCTCTCTCTCTCTCTCTCTCTCTCTCTCTCTCTATCTCTCTCTCTATCTCTCTTTCTCTCTTTCTCTCTTTCACTCATTCTCTCACTCATTCTCTCTCTCATTCTCTCTCTCTTTCTCTCCCTTCTCACTCCCGTCTCTCTCTATTCACACACACACACACACACACACACACACACACACACACACACACACACACACACACACACACACACACACACACACACACACACACACACACACACACACATATACATACATGCATACATATCTGTCTCCCTCTTTCCACTTAGATCCGACAAACAGAAAAATGAGTAACTTCGAACCCTCTGCAGGTGGTCTGAGATGTTCCTAGGAATGCTTTAAAAATCTGAACATTTTGCTGACTGTGGGCTGTGAGACACGATTTTGATGTTTTATTTTTTTGCATGGGTATTTTGAAATAAAATGATACCGAAACAGAGCCAAGGACAGATATAGAGAGAAAGAGAGAGAGACACAGAGATAGAAAGAGAAAGAGAGAGACGAAGAAACAGAAATAGAGAGAGAAAGAAAGGACAGACAGACACAGACAGAGATAGACAGAAATCCTACACACACACAAAATAACCAAAACTAAAAAAAAAACGAAATGAAATAAAATAAAATGAGAAAACAACCTACTCATTAACAGAATCTCCCCGCCCTATTGTACCGCCTCCGCCTCCGCCACTCCGTTCAATTCAGGCCACCAAAACAAGGCGTGTGAGAATGTGTGTACTCCGCGCTTCCCTTCTTGGCCAATTACACTCTTCGTTTCATTGCGACAGAAGTTGGGAGACAATTTGAAGACTTGGGAATAGCAGTGACTTTTAAGGAGGGGGAGAGAGGGAGGTGGGGAGAGAGAGAGAGGGAAGGAGGAAGGGAGAGGGGGGGACGGAAAGAGAGGAGAGGTTAACAGAGAGAGAAAGAGAGAGGAAGACGGAGAGAGAAGAGAGAGAGTTACACACATACAAACAGAGTCAAGGAGAGAGAGAGAGAGAGTAACGACAGGAGAGAGCTAGACAGAGAGACAGACAAACAAACAGAGGAGATAGGAGAGAACAACACACATACAGAGTACAGGAGAAG
>NC_091591.1:5338779-5341279 GCF_042767895.1 Penaeus vannamei | reverse complement strand
TGTCGCTGTTTTTTAGGGTAATTTCGTATTATTTTTATTATTATGATTATTGGTTATATTGTTATTGTTATTATTATTATTATTATTATTATTATTATTATTATTATTATTATTATTATTATTATTATTTATGGTTAGTTGATTATGATGATAATGATAATTATTGCGATTATGGTTATTATTACGATTTTTTTTATATAATTCATTCTGTTTTATAGTTTGTATCCCTCTCTTTCCCTTTTTTGGTTATCTATGTATCTTTCTTCCCCCATTAATTACCCATCTATCTATTTACCTATTTCCCATTATCCATTTCTTTATTTGCTTTTGTACCATGATTATTATCTCCTTTATTCATTATCTCCTTTATTCATTATCTCCTTTATTCATTATCTCCTTTATTCATTATCTCCTTTATTCATTATCTCCTTTATTCATTATCTCCTTTATTGCATTTATTCATTTACCCCTCTGTTTCGTTGTCGACCTCCCTTCCGTTCGTATCCCTACACCTCCTGCGCTCTCCCCAGGCAAGGGCGGGCGCTGTGGATGGCTCGGTTGGGCGCCGTCAGGATCTCCTCGCAGGCGCCGTGGGTGCAGGAGCGGCTCATCGTCGGGATGGTCAAGTCTCCCGTGGAAGGAAGTCAGATCGTCCTCATTAAGGTAAGGTTGAGACAGGAAAGGGAGGTTTGGGGAAGGGCAAAGAAGGGGGGGGGGGGTGTCGTTCTCGTTAAGGTAAGATTGAGGAAGGAAAGGGAGGTTTAGGGAAGGGCAGAGGGGGGGGGGGCGGGTCGTCCTCATTAAGGTAAGGTTGAGGCAGGAAAGGGAGGTTTGGGGAAGGGCAAAGGGGGTGGGGGTGGGGGTTCTGTTCAGGTAAGGTTGAAGGAGGAAAAGGAGGTTTGGGGAAGGCAAAGAGGGGGGGTGTCGTCCTCGTTGTTAAGGTAAGGGGTTGAGCAGGAAAGGGAGGTTTTGGGTAAGGGCAGAGGGTGGGGGTCGTTCTAATTAAGGTAAGCTTGAAGGAGGAAAGGGAGGTTTGGGTAAGGGCAAAGGGCCTCGTTAAGGTAAGGTTGAAGGAGGAAGGAGGTTTTCTAGGGAAGGGCAGAGGGGGGGGGGGGTCGTTCTCTTTAAGGTAAGGTTGAAGGAGGAGGTGTGGGTAGCGCAGAGGGGGGGGGGTCGTTCTCGTTAAGGTAAGGTTGAAGGAGGAGGTTTGGGTAAGGGCAAAGGGCCTCGTTAAGGTAAGGTTGAAGGAGGAGGTTTTGGGAAGGGCAGAGGGGGGTTTTCGGGGAAGGGTATGGGGGGGGAGGTCGTTCAAGTCGTCCTCGTTAAGGTAAGGTTGAAGGAGGAGTTTTGGGGAAGGGCACAGGAGGGTTATCGTTCAGCTCGCCCTCATCAAGGGAGGAAGAGGAGAATTTTTAGGTAAAGGCAAGGGGCAGAGGGTACAGATGCTCCCTTAAAAAGTCCTAAAATGTCTAAAATATTTTTTTTTCTTTTGGAAATTTAAGGCCTTAAAAAGTCTTAAGACGGAACCTTTGCTGTTGTAGGTCTTGAAATGTCTTGAATTTTCCTAAAGCTTTTGTCAACAACCTTTGATGACAGACGCGGTCGTTTACCTATGGCCGTGTGAAATTTAGAAAAATTATAATATTTTAAAGAACATATATATATATATATATATATATATATATATATATATATATATAAATATATATATATGTGTGTGTGTGTGTGTGTGTGTGCGTATATTTATATGTATATATATGAACCGTATCCATATTGACAAATGTAGAAAAGGTATGAATGAGACTGGATATCTTCACAATACAAGAGATGTATTTGACCGGTTTCGATTACGTCTTCATCAGAAATTCATGTATTTCTGATGAAGACGTAATCGAAACCGGTCAAATACATCTCTTGTATTGTGAAGATATCCAGTCTCATTCATACCTTTTCTATATATATATATATATATATATATATATATATATATATATATATATATATATTGTTGGGGATTTTTTTTTTTTTTTTTTTTTGGTCACTGACACGACAAGTAGGCCTACACATTGTGGAAGTGTGAATTCAGCGACAAGCTCCAGGTCTTAAAAAGCCATGGGTATGGGTCTTAAAAAGTCTTAAAAAGGTCTTGAATTTCATCAGCTTAGACTTGCAAGAATTCTGAATGCGATTTTCGTTCAGATCGTCCTCATTAAAGGAAGGCTGAGGAGTTTTCGTTCTTTCTGTCTTGTTCTCGTTCTCTGTCTCTTTCTCTCTGCCTCTCTCTCTTTCTCTTTCGCTTTCTTTCTCTCACGCTCTCTTTTTCTCGTTCTCGGTGGATCTCTCTGTCTGTCTGTCTGTCTGTCTCTCTCTCTCTCTCTCTCTCTCTCTCTCTCTCTCTCTCTCTCTCTCTCTCTCTCTCTCTCTCTCTCTCTCTCTCTCTCTCTCTGCTCTCTCTCTCTCTCTCCTCTCGCTCTCTCTCGGTCGCTCTCTCTCGCGCTCG
>NC_091591.1:5333779-5336279 GCF_042767895.1 Penaeus vannamei | reverse complement strand
CACACACACACACAGCACCCCCCGCCACACACACACAGCACCCCCTCCCAAACACATCCCCCCCCCCCCCGTATACACACGCACTGATGAGCCCAGTCGTGCTCCGTAAACCTACAAGTTCACGCCAATAAGCCCTTCAATACCTTGCAACTTCCGGTTTGCAAACTTCGGAGGCAGCCTACTCACGGGCAGCGAGCGATGCCAAACCCGGTCCAGTACCAACCCGGGCAAAAAAAAGAAGGGGGGGCAGCCTAACTTTATGACATGACAGTATATAGCTCGAGAGGCTGGCAACGTGGCAACATGACAGTCGTCTTAGGGAATGGCAACATGGCAATCGCCTTAGGGAGTGGTACGTTGCAATGTGACAGTCGCCTTAGGAAATGGCAACGTGACAATATGACAGTCGCCTTGGGGGATGGCACGGAGCAATATGACAGTCGCCTTGGGGGATGGCACGGAGCAATATGACAGTCGCCTTGGGGAATGGCAGCGTGGCAACGTGACAGTCGCTTTAGTTGCAGAAGGTTGGGAGAAGGCTTATGACAAGGTATGACATGATGATGATAACGATGATGATAGTGATGATGATAAAGATGATTATGAAAATGAGAAATATGATGAAATTTATGATTATACGAAAGAAAATAATAATGATGATGATAATGAGGAAGAGGAGGATAAAAGATATATAATAACAATGTATAACGGAAAGAGGGTAGAGATGCTAATGGTAAAGATGATAATATGTAAAAATAAATGTGAATTAAGTACTTCCCTTTTTAATTTATAAGAAAAAGAGAAATTGAAAAAGCAATAACACGTAAAATTTACATACGAAATGCTCATATGATCATTTTAATAGATACTTCCCACTGTACTGTGGAGCAGATACCCGAGAAAAAAATTCTAGGTAAATTGCTTTTATTATAAGTCCCCCCCCCCCCGCCAGAGATAAAAAATAAATTATGTTGTGTAATATTTGATACGAGTCTCTCTTCTTCAATATGGGAGGGAGGGAAGGAAGGAGATAAGGAGGGAAGGGAAGTAGCAAAAGGAAGGAAATAAGGAAGGGAAACCGAAGGAAAAGGAGAGAGGTAGAGAAGGAAAGAAGGAAGGAGCGAGGTTGAGGTAGGAGGGAAGGGAGGGATGATGAGAGGGAAGGAGGGAGGGAGAGCAGGAAGAAGGAAAAAAAGGAAGAGAGAGAGAAATAGAAAGAAGAGGCAGAGAGAGAGGCAGAGAGAGAGAAAAAGAGAAAGAGAGAGGCAGAGAGAGAGAGAAAGAGAAAGACAGCCATCCAGCCACTCACCCAGACAGACAGACAGAAAGAGAGAGAGAGCGAAATAGGCCTACGAAGTCAGCCCGAAATAACTGGAGATCCCCCCCCCCCCCGAGTGGCGAAGAGAGCATCCTCCTGCATGGTAACTAAACCCCTTTTACATAATGGGTTCAAAGCCCATGGCACAACGGGGGGAAAAACTCTAAACCCTCCAGCTGGTTTCACTTTATGGAGCGTTACTCAGCTGGCTCGAGAAGAACAGCGGGGCCGGGAGGGAGCCAGCTGTGAGAGGCCAAAACACTCTAGACTTTACAGGTGTTTCTTACGATGGAGAAATCTTGGTGTTGTAAGGGAGGGTTTTGGTTGGTTAGGTGTGGCGGTTGGGTTAGCAGGGTTGTGGGTTAATGTAGGTTAAAATCTCTCTCATCCTCCTCCTCTTCTTCTTCTTCTTCTTCTTCTTCTTCTTCTTCTTCTTCTTCTTCTCTCTCTCTCTCTCTCTCTCTCTCTCTCTCTCTCTCTCTCTCTCTCTCTCTCTCTCTCTCTCTCTCTCTCTTCTCTTTCTCTCTTTCTCTTTCTCTCTCTTTCTCTCTCTCTCTCTCTTTCTCTCTCTCTTTCTCTCTCTCTTTCTCTCTCTCTCTTCTCTCTCTCTCTCTCTCTCTCTCTCTCTCTCTCTCTCTCTCTCTCTCTCTCTCTCTCTCTCTCTCTCTCTCTCTCTCTCTCGCTCGCTCGCCTTCGCTCTCTTCTCTCTCACACACCCTCTCTCTCTCTCTCTCTCTGTTCTTCTTGTTCTTTTTCTTCTTCTTTTCTCCTCTCTCTCTCTCTCTCTCTCTCTCTCTCTCTCTCTCTCTCTCTCTCTCTCTCTCTCTCTCTCTCTCTCTCTCTCTCTCTCTCTCTCTCTCTCTCTCTCTCCTTCAATATTTCGAGAATATCAGCATATATATAACTAAGGACCCAATGAAATAAACAGACGATTGTGAAGTTGATTGGATGAGCAGCTTTCGACTATTAAAAAAAAAACGTAAACTAATTGTTACTTCCTCCAGTGAGGCCGAGAGGGAAATGGAAGTAAGAGGTGGAAGTCCGGGGGGGGAAATGGATCTAACAATAAATGTGTATTTTTTTTTAGAGGCAGAATGTTGTGTTTTAGTGTTAATGTGTGTGTTAATGTGTGTGTGTGTGTGTGTGTGTGTGTGTGTGTGTGTGTGTGTGTGTGTGTGTGTG
>NC_091591.1:5306279-5328779 GCF_042767895.1 Penaeus vannamei | reverse complement strand
TTCCCATTCAAATTAATAGCTATATATTTCCAAATCGAATGAACAGTCATATTAACAACACCTACGTTTTCCAACCAAATTAACAACACGTATATTTTCCAAATAGAAGTGATTATATCAACAACATACATACGTTTCCAGTTCGCATCAACAACGCACGTAGTTCACAACACGAATGAACAATCACATGAACATAAAACACACACATGCTTATATTCCCCACTCCACATGTCCCTCTTGAAAAAAACCCTATTTTAACCCCCCCCCCCCCGCCAAACAGAGCTCTCCCTCAATCTCCAACTCCTCTCGCTCCATCCCTCTCTAACTCCTCTCCCTTCTTCCCTCTCCCACCTAAACAGCCCTCCCTCCCTCCTCTCCCCTTCCAGCTCCTCTCCGTCTCTCCCTCTTTAACCTCTCTCCCTCTCTAATCCCTCTCCTTCCCTACCTCCTTCTCTAACCCCTCTCCCTCCTCCCTCCCTCTCTAACCCCTCTCCCTCCTCCCTCCCTCTCCAACCCCTCTCCCTCCCTCTCCAACCCCTCTCCCTCCCTCTCTAATCCCTCTCCCTCCCTCTCCTCCAACAGCTGGCGGATTCCGAAGTGGAGCTGAGCGACTACGTGCGGCCTGCCTGCCTGGGATCCCACACCTCCGTCGGGCAGCTCCTGAAGCGGGAGTGCCGCGCCCTCGGATGGGGGTCGAGGCGTAAGTACTACTCGAGGGGCGCGAGGGGGTGGTGTGTGTGTGTGGGCGGGGGGGGGGGGTAAATGTGTTTTTTTTTGTTTGTTTGTTTGTTATTTGTGTTTTTTTTCATTCGTTGACTTTTTGTTTGTTTGTTTGTGTGTTCGTTTTTTTCATGTTCGTGACAGTGTACACACACACACACACACACACACACACACACACACACACACACACACACACACACACACACACACACACACACACATATATATATATATATATATATATATATATATATATATATATATATATATACGTACGTACGTACGTACGTATATACAGACCCACATACAAACTCCCTACAAACACATACATAATCAAAGCCTCATCAAAGCGCGCCAGCCTTGCCCCGTCACTCATTAATCAGGAAAATATTCAAAGTTAAAATTAATCTGACCGTGAATCGGCGCTGTTCCCTCGCCGGCCATTCGGCAACTGATTTCATATGTGAGCCTTTATTGCTTTCAGTGTTGGGCTCATTTCGTTTTCAAGTATTGGTAGTAGCAGCGGTACTGGCAGTCATGCTGTTGGGATTTGATGTTATTATTATTATTATTGTTTCCTCTTTTTCTTTGTT
This sequence comes from Penaeus vannamei, assembly GCF_042767895.1. Lineage (NCBI taxonomy): Eukaryota > Metazoa > Arthropoda > Malacostraca > Decapoda > Penaeidae > Penaeus > Penaeus vannamei. The sequence goes on along the minus strand of NC_091591.1, from coordinate 5,327,463 downwards.
TGCACCTTATGTTGATGTATATCAAATGGGATATATAATGAGTGTAAGTTATGTTTATGCTAATATATATGCGTGCGCGCGCGCATACACACGCACATGCGGCCGCACCCGCACACACACACACACACACACACACACACACACACACACACACACACACACACACACACACACACACACACACACACACACACACACACACACACACACACACACACACACACACACACATATGTATATATACACATATACCTATATATACATATGTTCTCAACATTCCCTCAACATCCGCCCCTCCCTCCTGCACAGGCGACCCTCTGGTGGAGCTGACCCTCCGCGTGGCCACCTCCGCCACGGCCTGCAAGCACCTCCACGGGAACAAGGACAACACGATCTGCGCACAACAGATTACTCCCACAGATCGCTGCCTTGTAAGTGTTTTCTTGGATCTGTCTATTCGGTTATCTGTTTGGTGGGTAAGAGGGTGGGGGAAGGGTGAAATTTGGTATGGGGTGAGGATATATTTTCATTCGGAGAGGGGGGGGGTGTTTTCGGATGGAATGCGTTTTTTTTTTTTTTTTTTTTCTTTTCTTTTTTGTTTTTTTTTTGCAGGTGTGTGTGTTGTCTTTCTCTTTAATGTGTTTGTGTTCCTCTCTTTTTTCTTCTCCTACTTTTATTTATTTTATTCCTCTTCCCCACAGCTCGAAGAACAAAGCGGAGGCGGTCTCCTGTGCGAGTGGGCGGGCCGATGGGAACTGGTGGGTGTGGCCACCTTACCCACAGGGTGTGCCCAGGGTTCCCGCGCCCGCCTCTACGACGACATCACCCCGGCGACCGTCAGGTGGATCAAGAAGACGATCGCCGCCTTCGCCAGGGGGGCGTAACACCCTCGTGCCGGCGTCTAGGGGGAACGATCGCCTTTTGTCCGCTGGGGTAAAATTCTTCCCGGAACCAGCCAATAAGCTCTTTGTTTTGGCGCCAAAATACTGAAAATCGATTGAAAATACTGTGAAAAAAAAACAAACTACCGTGGATGGGAGACGAGTGTGCAAACTGAAAGACCTTGAAAAAAAAGAAAAAAACACACACGAAGAAAAATACATACTTAAGAGATAAATTTATAGAAAAAAAAATACAAGATCTGAAGAAAAAAACTACATCATGGCTGGTTCCTATCATAGCGTTTTCCTCTTTGACAAGTCCAAGCAATGGGTGGCTTCGAAACTGTCTGCCTGTCTGTCTTTCCCTAGCGACAGACAGACACAAAGCCTTCAAAAAGCCACCGTTCTGCGCACAATAGACCGCCCTTGCCGACTTTGGCGCGCTTTCCTATACCTACAAGGTGTTTATTTACATATCACTTTTACACCGTCAGTCTTTTGTTTTTTAATGAAATCCTGTGACAACCATATCCAATACATATCCTAAGAGTTACCCGTTTGATATATATTGAAAAAATTATATTGTAGTTTATGAATGTTAATGAATGATTGTTGCAATGATGGAGAGAATTTAAAGAGAGAAAAAAATACCTATGAATTGTTATTCCGGAAAGTATGTTAAGCTTGTGTGGGTGATTCTTGCCACCCTTCAACTTCTTTTTTTAATTCCTTTCTCGTTAGTTAATACATGAACTAGCACCATTTTAACCCGAACAAATATTTCTTACCATGCGATCATCCAGAAGCGATGATCTCCTAACATTTAAAAACACATCAAAACCTCGTATTGATGGACAAAACCTATGCTAAAAAAAGAAATAAGAAAATGGTCTGTGGGAGGCGACGGAGGGACAGACCCAAAATCTCCATGTGTTGTGTATAGTCGTAGCCTAGTAAGGGAGCCTGTTTCCTGTCAGCTTATGGACAGCATCTATGTTGGTTAACCTCGTGACTATGAAAGAGCTCTGTGTCAGTGTCTCCCGGCAGTTCTCTTCACTGCCTTTAGATGACGTGTATATTAGTGAATTACCCTCCCCCTCTCCTTACTCCCCCCCTTACCCTCCCTGCTGTGTGGACAGCGTTGTGCACTAGTGATATATATTTCTGTTTGTTTTTCGTTTATTGTTTTTGGTTCTTAATGCTCCCCGTATGTAATAGTGTGCGCTAGTGGTTCCAGAGATGTGTGTGGAGTATGTGTGCTAATGATACTAAGGCGCTCTTTGCTGGTGGTTCTGTGTCTATGTGTGCTTCTCCAAAAAGATGTTGAGCTCTTGAACCATACATGACTTCTGCCGATAAATACTACGCCCACTAAGGTATAAATAGGAATTTTCCTTGTCATATATGGCTCAATAAATGCTTGAACCATGACAAAAAATACCATATCCGTAAATGTTGTACAGGAAGGAGAGAAGAAGAGAGAGAAAAAATTGTGGCTTCTTGGTTACCGTGCGAACTGTCTCTGGTTTCAGAGAATAATTTTATAATCTTACAATGACCTGTTGTAAAGAAACACATATCCAAAACTTAGAAGTAAAGTGTTTCTATGCTCTGTCTGGTTTCATTTGGAAGTTAATGGTTTGTGTATGGCGAGGAGCAAATTCTTGCGAGTTTCAATATACAAACAACAAGCGTATTCTGTCACTCTCGGATCTTTTCTCGTAGCCAAAGATCTGACGGGAATACCATAAGCTTTAATTATTTTTGACACATGTATACTTGTATAGAATTTTTCGGGTGTTATAAGTATATATATTTTGCTTTCTACTCCATTATTGATGGAATTACTTTCTTTGCTATAGTATATCTGCATGGCAAAGGAAAGAATGGAAGGAGAGGTACCGAAGGAATTACCAGAAAAGTATGGAAAGAGAGAAGTTTCATACAGTGTTGCCAAGTGCGAGAACGGATGCAGGCGACACACTTTCATTGAGATTTCTGTATATTTACACTACATTGTTCGATAGAGGATCTGCATATTTTTGGTATTAACTGACTTTCGTAGTGCTGTCATTGGGAGCGGTTAAGTCCAATACAGCGAAGATAGGGCAGAGTGGCAGAGCGAAAGAGCGGGCAGAAAGAAAGTGATTGTATAGGCCATTCGCAGGAAACCTCTTGTTAAACTGCCTATTCTTGATGTGAAAAATCGAGTTAACTGCTGTGGCTCTTTATATTAGAGACTGATGATGTGGAAAAAGTAATTTAAAATAGATAACAGAGAGCGAAGGGAAAGGTTAACGTGCAAACGACGAATTTCTGCAATATTTATACACAGTTTATTAGGCAGAAATGATAGGAGAATCACAAGCGTATTTATAATTATTTATGTACTCATATTTATCTCTACTGACACCTTAACCTATTACCATTATCACATCGAAAAATCAGTCCGTTCATTTATAGTTCATGGGTTCAAAAAATACAGTAAAATCGGTACAAAATTGATATGTCAAAAACCGTTACATTTCTTCTTGATTTCAAAAACTACAACCACGTCTTATGCGGAATAGGCAGTTGATAATAAACTTTCCCAAGCTGAGTCAGGGTCCATTGGTATGCAGGATGCTTTCTTAATGATGCCTAATTGAGAGAAAGAGAGAGAAAAGAGACTAAAAGTACCACAAGACGCCATGTTATGACGTCACTCCCGCGAACGGATTCGGTGTGACGTCACTAGTATAATATTGCTAGATGGATCTGTTTTATATGTGTACTATTAGCTGAATAGACTAAGAGCCAGTATGCTTTAAATACCAGGTAAACGTGTATGTGCATATGAAATAATATATATATAAGCCTGGGATGATTTAAGCGATACTGTGCCCTGGCCTAAAAGTTCGTGTAATGTGGCAGTTTTTCTGTAATGCCTAAAATATTGACATATTTTTGTTGAATCATTTATTGAAATATATGTGAGATATTTTCGTAGATATTAAGTAACAACCGCAGGGCGTACATAATGGTTATTTGAACTGATCTCATCCTATGAATAAAATTGACGGTGTCATCAAAGATCTCTAAAAAGAGAGAGAAAAAAGACGATATTAGGTTGAACAGCCGTACATGGAAAACAATAAAAAAGTATAGATATAAAAAGAAGTTTAAGTGAGATAAATCAATTCCTGAATTCATCATCACATACAAAACAGGTGAAAATTTTGCTCCCGCAATCTCTAAATAACCCCATGGTCTTTCCCAACCCATGGCCTCAACAGCATTTCCATGTTAAAGGCTTTTTAACCCCACGCGAAAAGACAATGTACAGAGCGACCTAGCAACCAGGCCGTCCTTTATGTGAGAATTTTCCAAAAGTGGATGAGGTTTCCGTTTTCTGAACCCATTACCGCCCTGCTTCTTCCATTAAAAGTGTACTCAGACAAGAGAAACATATGACAAATGCTGCCTGTAATGTATAAATGATTATGTAAATTGGTTCGTGTAAAAATAAAACACACTATGTTTCAAGTCCTCTGCGTTTTATTTTTCTTGAAAAAGGAATTTATTAAAGTGAGCTTGATTATATAATAATAGTAACCATATTAAGACTACCACTCATCATTGTATAAAAGTAAATAACATCTATACATACAGACACTCTTAATAAATTGTAATCATCATAAACGTTTAAATGCGTCTTTTAAAAATGTAGAATTATAAGAATCTTTAGTCGTTAATGGTTTCCAAATGTTCCTATTAAAGGAATGTATATGCATTAGTAGATGGAGTCTGTTTTCAAATTTGTGCTCCAATGGACAGCCAAATAGAGGCTTTATCTAAAATTTCTTGCAATTATTTATTTATTTATATTATTATCATTATTTTTGCCGCCAAATTTCAAGTAATTTCAAGTCTTGGCTCCGCCCACACAGGCGTGCCAACCTGTCCTTTCAGCTAACCGGCGCTGGGTAGCCTGTCCGACCAAGCGCCGGAAAGGTAAAATGCCAAGTGCCTCTTATATCTTATTTTGTAACTCTTCATTCAGCTATTTAAACCCCTTCATAAAAGTCATGACGCATCACAAATGCCAAAGAGCTCTTTTATATAAAAGGGAAAAAATAAACAAAGCGAGAATTGAAGTGCGTAAAAATCAAAGCTTATCCCTGGTACTTTACAAAGAGAGTTGAAATATCCTTTGCAACCCTTGTTGATGAAATGGGATTCAAATAGTACAATATCTGTTGATAACCTAATGGCTGTTATTATTTCTTCCTATCCGATTTTGTCATCCTTCTCGAATCATTACACAATAAAAAGGCGAAAAAAGAATTCCCGCGGGATCGTCAAAACAGATGTAATTTATATATATCTTTACACACACACATACTCCCCCCCCCCCCCGCTCTCTTTTTCTCTCAGACAGACACATAATAAAAAAGGCCTACATACATCCATCCATATATGCTGTGTATATTCATATATATACATAGATGTATGTGTATATATATGTATATATATATATCCATGTGTATATATATGTATATATATATCCATGTGTATATGTGTATATACATATGCATATCTATATATCTATATATATATATATATATATATATATATATATATATATATATATATATATATATGCACATATATATTCACAAATACGAACAACTACACACACACACGCTTTATATATACATAAAAAACATACCTGTATGTATACATGTGTGTTTGTGTGTGTGTGTGTGCGTGTACGTGTGTGAGCGTGTGTGTGTGTGTGTACATATATATATATATATATATATATATATATATATATATATATATATGTCTATATGTACATATATATGTATACATATATGCATGTGTGTGTGTGTGTGTGTGCGTGTGTGTGTAATATATATATATATATATATATATATATATATATATATATATATATATATATATATACATATATGTGTGTGTGTACGCTTATATATGTGTGTAATATAATGAGAGGCAAAACAAATAAGTTAGCAGGTTAGGCATCAACAAAATTTTACGTCGTAGTCGGCCGCTCGTCGCATGCTCGAGCGTCGAACGTAGAGGGTGTTGTAACCCTTAATTCTAGCATGTGATATGACATCTGTAGTGCACTCTGAAGTCCGTCTGTTCACTTTGATTTATTATTATTATTATCTTTTTTTCATTCTTAATTATCTTAAGCCTTTTGCTGAGAGCACTATACCTTTTATCTATATGTTTTCCAGATGTTTGTATTTCAAATTTTCTCTATTTAGGCAGTTCACATTGACCCTCGGAGCAGGCTGGACGTGTGGCCTTCAGCCTTCTTACAAGTGTTTTATTGTGTTTTTTAGTCTATAGTTAATACATTAATAATCCGGCAAGTGCTACCAGTGGTTCCGTTTACGTGAAAATAGATCTCCAGCCAGCCATCCCCAGCTCAGGGTGGACTCACCGGTTAACAGCCGAACAGGTGGTTCACTACAAACAGAGGTGCGCAGCGGCTTGGATATTTGAGATAAGTATTTCGGGTTTTGTCTTGTGTATATGCGCAAATATTCCGAACCAAACGTCTCCTAAATTTTGCTGCACGCATGATCTTTTTTCTCAATCCTCATTTTTTAAAAGTATTTTAGTGCGTTAACTTTAAACCATTTTATTGTTTAATTGTATCTTAATCCTCTTGTGCTTTTATTCTTATCCGTTTTATGTTGTTGGTAATTCTGGAGATGGAATGTTTTTTGGTAATTCTTTACAATACAGACGCACTGGCTTGAGACCAACTCTACCCAACAATCTTGGGGGACACGTGGAGAACCGGGGGTTTTGGGAGGGGGGAGGGGATAAAGATAAAAAGCGCGTAGATAGAGAACAAGATACCGCCATCTTATAGAGCGGAAAAAATAATGGGATAAATCATAGTTTAAGCTGCAGAGGCCATATAGTCACCGCTAAAAGACGAAAATATAATATTTCCAGTTCCAGGTAGAGGTTACAGACACGGACGCGCGTAGATAGAGGGAAATGGACATCGCCATCTTAAAGAGCGGGAAAAATAGACGGGGATAGCATATAGTTTAGGATGCGCCGGCCTTATAGTAACCGCTAAATGACGAAAATATAACGCGCGGCCGCCTTTCAAATTCAAAGTCGATGAGCTTGTTTACCTTGCGAAGAAAAACGACACTGACCCACGAACGCATTTTTGCGTTCGCGAACTAGTCCGTGTATCATTACGCGCTTGTCAAAACGATATTTGGCTAATTATCTGTGTCTGCTGGTACGCATTTATATCTTTAAAGTCTTTTAATAATGTTATTATACTTCATTTGCATATTTTTATATATATCTATGCCCACATATAGACTCATCCGCATCGAGTGTTTCACACTCTTGCGCCAGCCACAGGTTGACAGCTCACCATACCGCTCATTTCGAGATTGAAAGGCGGTGAGAAATGTTGCGTTTCTAGTGTTGTTGATTCTGGGTTCTTTTTAAGACTTTTACAGTGGCATCGAAGAATAATTAGACTTAGTAACCATCCCAGTTTTTATCTGAGCCCTTTAAGAGCTCAAAATGACGAAAAAGGTGATTAAAATCGAAGCAATCCCAACAGTACAAAGATACGAAAGTTTCACGTTTCCGGGTATAAAGGTATTTGGTTTATCATTTTACGGTGTGAATGCAGCTCTGTCTTGCCGTACATACCGTGGTAGAGAGAATGTGTCCTGGGAGGTGTTGGGGAGCTTGCCCCCCATCAACCCTCCCCTCGGGCAGTGCCCGAAGGGTACGCCTAGTCACGGCAATTTAAATTGATATATTAGGTTGGTTTATTGGTCAATACGTTTTTGGGGGTTGGAACGTGTGAATTCCCATAGAATTTTGTTGAAAGGTGGGTTGGGTTCCCGTAGAGTTTGATTTCTGGCGCGTCAACCCGTAAAATTGGCCGATTTTAAGTTGTTTTTTGTGCTAGTTTTACGCATTTTTGATCGTTATTATTATTATTTAAGCTTGTTTTACCTCATAAATTCCCTGATATACTTCATGCCCTCCCCTGCTAACGGGACTATCAAATCAAGATCGTCGATGGAGAAATGGTACTCGATCTCCTGAACGCCGAAAATCGATGAAATCATAGGATTTCATGCAGAAAAACATTTTTTTTTTCGACTTAAAGCTTTTTAAGCAGGGGAGTGCTTGGGCAAGAATTCTTGCCGATAGGCCAAGCGCTGTGCCATTCCCTGCTTAAAACGTTTTCCAAGGCAGGCAGGCCCAGTTCAGTGATGCCAGACATGTGGAAGTGTCTTTTTTTTTAAAGTGCAAATCATAACAGTCCTTGATGAGCATAGAAATATCAAAATAAGGTAAATGTTTACTATAGGACCGCACCCGCCAGAGACTGCTTCCCTAGCCGATCGCCGGGCTTCGGCAACAGTGGTGTCCGCTTCGAACCCCCTCTCGAACACGTTTTACCGTATTACATTTTACATACCTTAGTGTGGCGGGTACAGGCGAGCTACGGCAAGGAGGAATTCGTGCAGACGCTTGTTGGTCTCGGGGATGTTCATCTGGAACATCGCCCGAGCCAAATAGCCCACGAAGTGGTATTTCCTCCTACCGTAGCGAGGAACTTTCGCCTTTGCCTCTCTCCACCTTTCAATGGTGTTTGTGTGAGCGGCTGTAACAGGATCCACGAAATTAAGCGAGTGGTTCACTGTAAGGTGTTTGAATCCTTCATGTTGAAGACATTTATATGCCTTCCAACAATCACTTATTATAGTGGTTCCCGGCTCTATTTTTTCTTTAATAATTTCGAAGAGAGTTTCTGCGTCTCTCGAAGGCACTGGGACCAGGAAAAATTGTTTTGTTTGACGGCAAACGCCGCCAAACACCCACTGTCCTTCTATTAAACGGCGAACATTGTATTTGCACTTTCCAAATTTACTCTCATCGATCTCAACAATTTTTTGTGGACCAATCTTTTCTGAGGTACTACACAAACACCAGGATATGCACACTTCTCGTCAGAAGCTCGCCCAGTCACATATAGTTTTCTTAGAGAGACCTAATTCGTCTCTTACTAGTTCGTAAGAAAAATAATTTCTTAAATATAAATTGACGAAAAACAAATTAGTTTCAATGTCCAGTTTGCTATTTTCAAACTAAGTGTTCTTGAAAATTGATCTTTGAAATTGGCACCTGATACGCCTATTGTGTATTTTCCGGGATTTGTCACACCTGAAAAGTTTTCTGTTCAGATCTGTCCGGCAGTCTGCGCCACACGTTTCACACTTAATTGTATCTAGTACAAGTTTGTGGTCTTTGCACAAACGTAAGAGACCTTCGAAATCGCCTGATAATTTTCTGAAAATTCGCCAAACCCACTGTCACAGTCTAGACACCGGTTAGCCATACTTCAAAGTGACCGGCTGTCAAAGTGACCCTCCTTAGTTTACGCGCGCAGAATGAAATGCAACGGTTGTAAAAAAAAATGTTAAACACAGGCCATAACCGACTAAACACTGTCAACATGAGTCAAAAAAAAAAAAAAAATAATAAATAACATAATCGTTTATACAGTCGAAAATATTAAGATAGATCCGTATGAAATATGCATGAAAATTTAAAAAGTACACAATTCGTAGTGGCGTCATGTGACGTACATGCGCAGTGGCCCAGCAGTAGGTATGAAAACTGCGCAAGAACTTTGTAAACATTAGGTCGCGTGTGGACTTTGTCGCTGGAGGCGCATGGGGACTTTTGCGCGTCACATTTTCGTTGTTTAACTTGAATAGGTTCACCTCTGTAAATCAATATTCATAGCAAATTAGGTAATTTTCTATCGCCTACAACGTTATGATATTCAATTTTCTCCTAGTCGGTGCGGTCCTATCCTAAACCTTTTCCAAAATAGCACACAAAATATACATACTTGGGTTTTAAAAGCAATATTCCCAACAACAATCTCGGAAAGAGATAACTTATGCCCAAGTCGAGGGTGGAGTTTATTTCACTGGCGGTTGGTAACAGTTTGAGCGCGCAATTCAAAACAACTGACAAGCTAGTGCCACGTCAAGATGGCAGAGTAAATCTACCCAAACATCTTAACAAAGTGCAATATTTTCTCCTATATTCATATGAAGTGCCTCTAAAAGAATGACACACACTTCCGATTGGCAGCCCTTTCATTCTGACGTGTTATCAAAACAAATGAATATCCCTGAATTAAAATATAGGCCAACCCATTCCCATATATCCGATTTTATAAGGTTAAATATAACAAATCATCGAAGACAATATCAACAGAAGAATGTTGCTGGAATTTCTCAGACTTTGTTCACTTGAAATATTCTTTATTCCATAGAATAGCAGATATATTCTTGATTTAGAGAGACGAGGAGTTTAACAAGAGGTAAATTGTTTGTCTTGTAATAATTTATTATTTATAAGTAAAACACTTTTCATAATAACATGCAAATTATAAAGCGAGTGATTCTAAGAAACTCATCTTCTATGAACTTCAACTTCAACTACAACTCAATAATAACAAAGTTATTAAACACGCGTGTCAATATTTTAAAAGTCGCCATCCGATATCCTTTCCTTCCTTTTGTAAATAAAATGATGCCGTTTCATTTTTGTACAATTATTCTAATCACCGAGATTCGTGCGTAGATAAAGCCCACATAACGGTACACGAAGCAGATTGTGTCTGTATCTAAATATGACAATAGACCAGTAATACTCACATGATATTGAGTATTTACAATAACAAATAAATATCTTGCTCTGCGCAAACCGATGTGCCTCACCCATATTACGAGCAAGAGGGGCCTGAAGAAATGCGCGGGATTTTCAAAAACAAAAATGCTATCGCCTGAATTGCGCACGAAACATTTTGAAATATTCATTCGACACTACATGCGCGTGGCATTGTCACGAAAGCCAATAGTATTACAGGAAATACTATTGACCAATCACGAGACATCGTGTGTGGAACAGGTAGGTATAGTGGTAGAGTAAAGCGAGTATAATGAATCTTTTGTCATCATGGATCTCGGGTGCGGCGGGTGTAACCCTCTCTACTATTGTGTAATATCTAATTATTTTGAGAAAATGATGGCGCTATAGAATTCCTGAGAGCACACGGTGTTTTGCGATTTACCTTGCAAATACCGTGAAGATCGACATATGTGGTGTTGTGGCAGATGGAAAAAATTGCAAAAACAAAACGACGTGAAAGTTGCGTTTTCTCGATCAGCGATTACAGCGGCACGTTTCTGCAGGGAACCCATTTGGCACCATATAAAGTAGTTTTATTTGTTAATCAGTGGTTGCAAAAGTATTGGGATCATCAAACTGTCACGAAATGTATTGGCATGTCTAGACCTACTAGCGTAGATTGGAGGAGTTTTTGTTCTGAAGTAACCCAAAATTGGCGGTTACAAAATCAAAATTCAATAGGAGGTGCCGGGGTAATCGTTGAAATCGACGAGACGCTGCTCGTGCGGCGCAAGTATAACTGGGGCAGACAGACGAGCCAGGTGTGGGTCTGTGGGGGTATTGAGCGTGTCAGTAACAAGAAATTCATTGTGCCACTCGTGGATGGTGACAGGAGTGCTGACACGCTCATACCCCTAATTAAGAAATATATAAAACCAGACATTATGGTGGATGGCCTGCCTACCGAAACCTAAAACATCTTGGTTACAAACATCTGAGAATTAATCATTCTGAGAACTTTGTAGACCCACACAACCCACAACTCCGTACACAGAATATTGAAAGATTGTGGCGCGATCTTAATTAAGGAGTGGGTGAAAAAGCCCGGGATAAAGAGCGAGTATCTGCCGCAATACATCGCGCGTTATTTATAAAAGAACATCCTGATTCCCCTCTCCATTCGTTCTTTATTCAAGCGGCATTGCTGTATTCGCCGCAAGGCAGGGTTCTACGGGACCAGCCCATGTCCGCCCCAGTTCCTCACGATGAGAGTAGTTCATCAGAGTGAATGAGAATAGGTAAGAAATCACAACGTGTTTTTTTTTTTATTATTTCCATAGTTACGTCACTGCTCAAGCAGTCAGATTCGACGGAGAACAGCAGCATTACAGCGCTAAACAGCGAAGGAATTATCCTTTCCAAAAACAATCGTTTCGAAAGGAGGAGGCTGGCAGAATATGAAATTTTACCTGGTATCATATTGAAAACACTGAACTGTTCAAATTGTGGCAGTGAATGTAGAATAGACTACCGAAGAAAAGACTTCCGCTGCGACAAATCTTGTGCTAAAGGGCACAAGAGAAAATGCCGGTGTGCATTTTCCCGAACAATTTTTAAAGACACCTGGTTCGATAAATCAAAATTGGACGTTGAAACTAATTTACGCTTTTGTAATTTATTTCTAAGGAAAGGATTTTTCTATGAACAAATTGGAAATGAATTAAAAATCAGTGACAACTCAATTAATGACTGGTCAAGTTTTTGTAGGGAAGTGCTTATATCTTGGTGTATGAGAAACAGTGCACTGATTGGGGGCCCAGGAAAAACGGTCGAAATTGATGGAAGTGCCAGTGGGAGTTCGGTGGCTTTTGCCGTGAAACTAAAGACTTTCTTTTCGTCCCCGTTGAAAAAGGGACTAGGCCACCCCGATTACCGTTATTAAAGATTATGTACGACCCGGGACCACAATAATTTCAGACTGCTGAAAAGCTTATGACAGTCTAGAAGAAGAGGGCTTCAATCACCTCAAAGTTAATCATTCATATAATTTTGTTGATCGCAAAACAGGCGCCCATACAAATAACATTGAGAGGAAGTGGAGGGACGCAAAACGCAGTCCCACATTTTGGCCGCCGGAAAGCACATTTTGTTGGGTACCTCGCGAGGGTGATTTTCTCTAACGCCCACCCCGAGGCAAATAAGCGGCTGCACCATTTCTTGCTGGCTGCTGCCGAGATGTACCCTCCGTCTCTTTAAGTAAGCTAAATATTTTTGGGGAAGGGGGTGCGGGAGCTTGCCTCCGGTAGGTTATAAAAGTAATCTACGTCTGTATGGCGGAGTACCCTAAGGATAATAAGTCCGATATGCGAAGCTGAGCCTCGGCCGGGCTATGGGGGAGCCCGGCCTGTGCCGACTAATGTCAATAACTGCTGACGCGACAGAGCTTAGTCCTTACCCGCCGTGGTGCCCGGCCACAGCAGTAACCTCCGGGCGACAATTGCAACTTCTCGCGCCTGAGCGGGGCGCGAACCGCCGACCCCTCGGATGAGAGGCCGGCACGTTACCACTGTACTAGCCTGTAGGTTAGAAATACCCTCAGGGGTATATTGATATATAAAGGGTAATGACACTTGGGTGGGGGTGGGGGCACACGGGGTGGCCAATCAGATTGCAGAGGGAAGGCGGGTGCCCCCCTGTGCCACTATGGAAGACCCGCCTCTGCTCCTAAACAAACTTTCATCGCATTTGAGACAGTTTACAAACCTTAATAGCGAATAATATAAAAAAAAATAACGATGCATTCGTTTTACTTCACATAATATGCAAGGCGGAATTTTTATGCGTTGACCGTCTCGTTTTTTGATAAAGTGGCGGCCATTTTGAGGCCGCGCTGTTTAAATCAAATCCCACGTAACTACGAATAGTTTGTCCGATTTTGTCGCGCGAACTGCGATTGTACACCGATTAAATTGTGGTTTATGCAATAGATACCGTACTTGTGTCAAACTGTTATTCACTTTCACTAATATAGCGGTTATTGTAATATTAGACTTAAAAGCTTATTGTTACACGCATTTTATTAATATTTAATATATATATTACATATATATATATATATATATATATATTTTATATATATATGTATATATATATATATTTATTTATTTATTTATTTATTCCGTGCAATGTGTGTTGACCTCTTATGTCCTCGATGTATTATCATTTCTGTGGATATTTGCAATTTGTGATTTCTAAAACTTTCAACCGGCTTCCTATATATGAATATTTCACACACAGACCTCACGCAATGGAGAGACACACTGAACGTTTTTAGTGGGCGAGTGCAAAGATTCCCGAAACAAAGAGCAGTGATTGGTCAGAAGGAAGTGACGTCATTTTCAGTTATTTTCATTGGCTACCATTTCTGTTTGTTTGCATAGCGAAAACCGCCAATTTGCCCATAACTGGCCATTATAAGACGTACAAGTTTCATTATTTTTCATGCAATTATTATATTTTATCGCCATTTAATGTGCAACGTCTTATGCATTGCGGTTATTATTTGACAACGGTTGGATATCCACTGTCATTGTGTTAACGAAAATATATAATACAGATATCCAATCGATATCTATTTTTTTTGAAATCATGTAAAATGTTGCCAGCGATAAAGGTTTTCTTAAATCTTACCTTATCCCTCACTCGCTCTCGCAAGAGGTGTCCTCGCCAAGAGGAATTGGGGCAGGCAGGGGAACAGGTCTTGTATTATCCCTCTGGGGCGGGTAGAGTCGTGAAGGGGGGTATGAGTTGATATAAATCAATATCTTGATAAATATTGATCTATGAAATCTGATCTCATACCCGGCCTTCTTACCCACTCCTTCATATCCCTCCATAACCTTTCTATATTTTGTGTGTGGATATGTGGGAAGTGAGGGTCTACGAAATTTTCCGAATGATTGATTACCAGGTGCTTGTACCCATGATCTTTTTAGGTTACTAAAAGACCATGGCTACAAATGATGGAACCTGTCTTAGTATCTTGTTTTACAAGGGGTATGAGCGTGTCTGCACTGCGGTCGCTGCCTGCCAACGGCACCACAAATTTCTTTTTTGACTCACGCTTAATACCCCCAAAGACCCTCCCTCAGTTGTATTTCCGGCGCACGAGCAGCATCTCGTCGATGTCAACGATTACACCGGCACCTCCTATAGAATTTTGACTTTGTAACCAATATTGTGTTACTTCTGAACAAAAACTCCAATCTACGCTAGTTTTAGAAATGCCAGTGCAATTAATAACAATTTCATGATCCCAAAGTTTTTGTAGCCAATGATTAACAAACAAAATTACTCTAAATGGTGCCAAATGACTCTCCTGCAGAAGTGCCAAGCAATCGGTGATCGAGAAAACTTTTGCGCCGTTTGATTTCAGGATTTTTTTCCATCTACCACAGTACTACATATGTCGATCTTCACGATATTTGCAAGGTAAATTGCAGTGTGGGCAAGTTACCGAAGGCAAAACACTGCTCTTAATTTTTTTTTCAAAGTAATTAGGAATGACTTTATAGTAATGTGGATCACAACAACCTGTCTCCATTTTGGTAGAGAGGTATCATAAATCTTTTACCTACCCACTATGCATGCCCATGGCGTACACGGTGGCTTGCGATTGGTTAAACATATTTCATGTAATGCTATTCACTATCGTCAGTAGTATCACGTGCGTACGCTAGAAATTTTTTAGTTCAAAATGTACCGCGCGCAAGTCGTGTGGTGACATATTGGCGTTTAAATTTCCCGCGCAGTTCTTCACACACCGATTTGCGCAATGTAAGTTTCTTTATTGTAAATACTCAGTCATTTGAGTATTAATGCTGTATTGTGATATCTTCTATAACAAACAAATTACCCTTCGTGTAACATTATGCAGCCTAAATCTCCGCACGATAACAAAGTTCAAAGAAGAGTTTTAGAATCCCTCGTTCTATCGTTTGCATATATCATTTTTCGTCCTAACGAAGGCTGAATGGAACTGGACCTGTACCTCGCCGTGCTTCCCCAGCTGGGAGCCATAAAAACCAAAAGCCCTTCCCAGCCCGCCCGAGGGCTACGGCCCCAGACCCCCATCCACTTGCCGTATTTCCCAGTATTAATTATATAAAGTTAAGTAAAAGTAAGTAGATACTTGATTTAGGGAGAAGGTTAATGGAGCTCCGCTGCCGATCGAAGAAAATGGAGGCGTCTGTTTGGCTCGGGATGTTTCATAAAAGACATCGCGTGAGCCAAATAACCAACTAAAGGGTATTTGCGCCTGTCAAACTGAGGCCCTCCACTTTTGTTTGGTATTATTTGCATGTGCTTTTGTTTCTGGATCAATGAAATTATATTTGATTCACTTTCTAGTGCTGGTATCCTTCTTTATCTAAATAATCGTAAGCTTTCCAGCAGTCACTGACAATTGTTGTTCCAGGTGTTATATATTCTTTGATTATTTTCAATAACATGTCTCGGTCACGATTCTCGACCAGCACCATAATTATTCCCACTGGCCCTCTATACTTCTTCCAACATTATATTTCCTTTTTCCAAACTTTGATTCGTCAATTTCAACATGCAGCCCTTCACCACCAATCGATTGTTTAGTATTATCCATACACCATTTGATTAAAACTTCTGGAAAAGCTCGCCTAATCA
The DNA here is from genome assembly GCF_042767895.1 of Penaeus vannamei. Lineage (NCBI taxonomy): Eukaryota > Metazoa > Arthropoda > Malacostraca > Decapoda > Penaeidae > Penaeus > Penaeus vannamei. The sequence goes on along the minus strand of NC_091591.1, from coordinate 5,311,153 downwards.
CATATTGTTTTACTTATTTTCAGTTCACGTTTTGCCAGGTCATAGTTGAATTCTGGTCGTAAGTATAGGTTGATCAATAGGAAATTCGTTTCAATATCCAATTTTTAAATTACTGAACCATGCATTTTTCAAAATAGTCACCTTAAAATTACGTTATTTTCTTCGGGCTGGGGACGTAACTTTCCACACCGGAGAGTATGTTGTTTGAAATTACTCTTTTTCAAGTTTCTTTGCACTTGGGACACTGAAATGTTTTAAGAATTAGATCATGGTGTTGCGCTAGTTGAGTTTTTCTGGTTGACCCCCATGATTTATAACAAAATCTACATGAGATAAATCGCAGAAGTCGCAAAACATCACCGGTCACTTCACTGTCTCACACGTCAAATACCACGGGCGAGTACCATTTCTCCATCGACGAGCTTGATTTGTTAGTCCCGATAGCAAGGGAGGGCATGAAGTATATCAGGAAATTTATGGGGTAAAACAAGCGTAAATAAGAATAATCACGATCAAAAATATTTAAAACGCTTAAAATTGGCCAGTAAAACTTTATAGACGTAACCGCCATCTTTGAAATTCTATGGACTGACACGCCAAAATTCAAAAACACCTTGAAAATATGCCCAATGCGTATGGATGCTGCACTGATGGATCCTTACAGTCTGGGAGTAGAGCAGGATGCGCTTTTGTCGTATATAAAAACAATATTTTGCAACACCAGGATTGTAGGCGGGTTCATGACTGGGCTAGCACTACGCAAACTGAGTTGGCAGGAATGCTCATAGCCACCGAATTTCTATTAAGTCAAGGCTCAGGGGTAATTTTCTGAGACTCTGAGTGCTCTCCAGGCACTGAACACACTAGACAAAGGTGCTGGAAATATTGCAAATGACATAAGGATAAATGTGTATCGTGCAAAAGAACGAGGCCATGACATACGTTTTGTGTGGATACGATCATATGTTGGAATCCCCAGGCATGATCATGCTTGACCGCCTAGCAAAATCAGCATGTGACAAGCAAAGTGTGGATATAGATCTTGGAGTACCTCTTGCTAGGATTTCACACATAATTAAAACTTCCTTCAAAGAGGACTTGTCTGACTTGATTAATTCTCAACGGCCTGAAAGCTGTAGCGTAAAGCACTATGACCGGTTTATGCAAGATGTTTTCATCTATGGTTTATACAAAACAAGAACAAGACAGTGTGATATTGTGACCGCAAGAATCAGGCTGGGATATAGATTGTACTGGCAGGTCTGTACAGCCTGTAATGTTGAAGAAACTAAGTGTAAATTATGCAATGAAGAATATAAGCGAACACGTACATTATATCTCAGAGTGCCATGTAATACAGCCTTTCAGACCACCTAGCATGAGGTATGGAGAACTATGTAACTACTTGATATCATCTGATGTCTTGGAAGATATACTTATGGTGTATCCTAAATTTGGAATGTAGTATCACATGACTACATATCAAATGTTACATTGCCTTTCCACGCCCAAACCGTATGCCGGCTTGATAGATGAGTAGATAAATTACTGACTGTACTTTTCTTTTAAATGATATATTTTAGACCGTAATAATTATATGATATAGATTTACACTGTAATACTATTATATAATGCTTTGACCATGCCTCAAATGTACCACAGCTTGTCCACACCTTGTGCAGTTAGCCAGGGTGGTAAATGAAGGACTAAACTAAACTAAAAAACTACGGGACCCCTACCCGGCAAACGTGATTTCACACGTTCCAAACCCCCCAAAAAAACTTATTGACCAATAAACCAGTCTAATATAACAATATAAGTTGCCGTGACTTGGCACTGCCCGAGGGGAGGGTTTGATGAGTGGCTCCGCCCCCCAACAGCCCCAGGACACATGCTCTTCATCTCGGTTTGCACGGCAAGATAATGCTGCGTTCACACCGTAAAATAATAAACCAAATACCTTTATATCCGAAAACCTCAAACTTTCGTTCGCTTCTTTCTACTGTTTGGATTGCTTTGATTTTAATATTTTTTCGGCATTTGGAGCTCTTGATGGGCCCAGATATTTAACTGGGATGATTACTAGTTCTTATTCATTGCCACTTTATAACCCAGTATCAACACAGCACTGGAAACGCAACACTTCTCAACCGCGTTCTGTCACTGAATGGCCGGTGAGCTGTCAAACCTCGTGGCTAGGCAAATGTGAAACGCACGATGCGCAGATAATTCTAATTTAATTTTTGAACTGGAATAAGATTATATAAACTCTTAAATATAGATATTATCCAGAGGAAACACCGAAGATATACGAAGGAAAAAAGATAAAAATAAAAGACTCGTAAAGTAATACCAGCACTCACAACGTCACTGTCGACCCGCGTTTGTTTGTACAAGTGTGACCGATGGCGCGGGATCACAACCTGGAATTATCACTCGCGGGATCATGCGCTTTGTTGGTAACACTGTGGATTTGGGAGACGCTACTCTCGGAGGAGGGAGGGGGAGGGAAGGGAGGGAGGGAGGGAGAGAGGGGAGAGAGATGGGAGGGGGAGAGAGTGAGGGAGGGGGAGGGGAGGGAGTAAGAGGGGAGAGGGATGAGAGTGAGGGAGGGGGAGGGGGAGGGAGGGAGAGGGGAGGGAGGGAGGGAGAGAGGAAGGGAGAGGGGGAGGGGGGAGAGGAGGCAGACAGACAGAAGACAGAGTAAGGCAAACACAGAGAGAGAGAGAGAGAGAGAGAGAGAGAGAGAGAGAGAGAGAGAGAGAGAGAGAGAGAGAGAGAGAGAGAGAGAGAAAGAAAGAAACAGAGAGAGGGAAAGAGAAACAGAGAGAGAGAAAGAGAAAGAAATATAGACAAACAGACAGAGACAGACAGAGACAGAGAAGCAGAGAGAGAGAGAGAGAGAGAGAAAGAGAAACAGAGAGAGAGAAAGAGAAAGAAATATAGACAAACAGACAGAGACAGACAGACAGACAGAGAAGCAGAGAGAGAGAGAGAGAGAGAGAGAGAAGCAGAAAGAGACAGACAGACAGAGAGAGAAAGAGAAAGAGACAGACACAGACAGTCAGAGAGACAGAGAAAGCAACAGAGACAGCCAGAGAGAGAATCAGAGACAGAGAAGAATTACCACATCCCCAACCCGAGTCTTCCATGTAAAGACTAATAAAGTCTTGTCTCCTCGGAGTCTGAGGAGACGTGCTAAGATAGGGACATGTTAACACAGGCCAGAGGTGTCTTCTCGCCCCATTCCCCCATCACTTTATTCGCCGCCCGCGTGTTCACCTTGGCCGCCTGTCTTCGGGTGTGTGGGGGAGGGGGGAGGTGGGGGTGGGGAAGGGTATGTGGGTGTGGGGAGGGAGATGGCAGGTGTGGGTGGGGGTGGGGGTGGGATGGGGGATGGGGGATGGGAGGTGTGGGTGTGGGGGGAGGGAGGGTGGTGTGGGGTGGGAGGTGGGGGATGGGAGGGATGTGAGGTGTGTGTGTGGGAGGGGGCGGGGGTTGTGTGTGTGTGTGTGTAGTTTGTGTGTGTATATATATGTAGGTTGTGTATTGTGTCTGTGCGTGTATATGTGTTTAGTTTGTGTGTGTATATATGTAGATTGTGTATTGTGAGTGTGTGTGTATGATTATAGTTTGTGTGTGTGTGTGTGTGTGTAGCTTGTGTATCGTGTGTGTGTGCGTGTGTGTGGTTTGCGTATTGTGTATGTGTGCGTCTGTGTCTTTGTATATAACCGGGGACTGAAATACATACTTCAAATACATATTCCTTGAGATACGAGATCGCCAATGTAAACAAACACAAACCGCATAGCAGCCATGATCTTGGTCACGTGACTTCTCCCACGCAGCCCATGATTCTATCCATCTATCCATCTCCGTTAAAAAAAAAGGTTTCCATTATCGTAAGAAATCCTTATATTCGATACCCATTTGAAAAAACAACAACATATATATGATACCCATTTTGTCTTCTCTTTCATGTCACCGATTATTCCGATTTTTTTCCTTTTTATCTGTTCATCGTATCTGCTTGAGCAAAACCTTACGATATGAATGGAAAGAAGAGAAATTCAGGCTGTTCAAAGGTCAAGACACATTATCTGAACAAATACAAGTAAGAAGGGAGATGCCTGCTGTATAGTCCCGTGGTAGCGTACTTGTCTAGCAATCTTGCTGACCTGCGTTCGATTCCCGCGCACTGCCAGTGGATGGTCACCCCGGCCATTCCTCGCACACAGGGGGTGGTTTAGAAGCACAATAAACAGACAAGCCACAATTTGACTGATGTCACAGGAGCCTGTCACAACATACCCTAAATCATCATTATTATTATTAATTATCATAGGTTTTCTCCAGTTTTGCTTGGTATACGCTTATATGTAGGTCTATATCTATATTTATATCTATTTCTATCTATATATATTTTCTTTCTTTCTTTCTTTTCTTTTCTTTTTCTCTTCTTTCTTTCTTTTTTTTTTGTAATGAAACGTACACATATATGAAGACCCGTATGCAAACGTAGAGCGAATGGGTAATTTAAATATGTGTCAATAGATAGAAAGCACAGGTATACCTACATAAGGACAAATACTACAAGAAAAGAAAAATTCACACAACCTTCAACAAATTAGGGAATTAACACATATGCAATGCAAATTCTAACATCAATTTAACGACATGTATACCGTTAACTAAATCATTCATAATGTATGATGAGTGTGTTATTAGCTGCTATAGATTGCTGTAGATTATAGATTATGCTTTTAAGTCGTAAAAAGTGAAAAAGGTAAAAAGTGGGACAAAAGTAGAGAGAGAGAGAGAGAGAGAGAGAGACAGAGAGACAGACAGAGAGAAAGAGACAGAGAGACAGAGAA
>NC_091591.1:5281441-5296441 GCF_042767895.1 Penaeus vannamei | reverse complement strand
TTTACGGCTTCCTAACTTCAGCAAACCATTTAAGGTACACTTCGACACAAGTTTCCAAGCCTTGGAAGGTGTCCTCATTCAGTGGAGCAGTGATGGTGTGCCACATGCCATTGCATACTGGTCAAGAGTGCTGAAGGAGGCAGAGACGAGATACTCAGTCATCGACCTCGAGGCACTTGCCCTCGTGGAGGTTGTCCAGGTGTTCGAACCTTACATTTACGGCTGCCATTTTACTTCCTGGACAGATCACCAACCCCTCATCTATGTTTTCTCCAGGCGCACCAAGAGCAACAGGCTGAGTCGGTATGCACATAAACTAGGGGACTATGACTTCACCCTTTGTTACAAGCAGGGTGCCAGCAATCATGGCCCCTGACCTGCAGTTACACCAACATCTGCAGATGAAGCCTGCCCTGTGGATCAGCCTCTTCAGCTCCCCTTGCCTGACCCGCCTGAGCAGCTCCAAGATGATTCTGAGCCAAGACCCTGGAGCCAAGACAGATGAGGAAGCAGCAGTTACCAGACCCCACCTGCATGGACTTTCTGATCTGGCTAGAGGGCGTCAGACCTTATGTCCTACAGTACCTTCAACAGCAGGCCCTGCACTTCACTTCACTCACTGCCAACCTGCAGCCACTCATCCTCACTCAACCTATCGAAACCTCTGCAATGCCTGCAATCCCAGTATGCTCACGCTATCACGAAATTACATCACCTGATGCAAGGCTTGTCAACGTCGTAAGGGGCCGGCCCCGCGTGCACTAATGCAACGCCACCCTCTGTCTAAGGCCACCTTAGACATGGTGTCTGCTGACCTTGTGGATCTGCGAGTCTCATCACGGGGATATTATGTACTATCGATCATCGACTATCATACCCGCCTCCGGCAGCTGATTCCTGAGAGACAAGAGAGCAGACAGTCCTTGCAGCATTCATGGACCATTACGTGATGCTGTTCGGGCCACTAGACCAGTTGCACACCGATAACGGTCTGGAATTCTCGTCGGACGAGTGGCGCTCCCTTCTCAAAATGCTGAGAGTGAGCACTCCTCCGTAGTCCAACAGAGTTGTCGAGCGCAGCAACAGGGCCGTCAAAGATGCGCTTGCCTCTTTTGATCAGCACACACCTCAGTGGCCCATCTACCTACCGTCTGTTCGTCTTGCACTCAACACCGCCCTTCACCTGTTGGTCTGTTGGAGGCCATCCCTCACCAATGTGCAAACAGCTGACGAAGGGTTGATAGTGCAGCAGTTAGCGGATGACCGATGTCTGGTAGTCGAAGTGAGCCCACAAACACTGGAGGCTAACAAAGCTCATTACGACCAGGCTGAAAGTCGCTCCTGCCTTTCGAGCAAGGGTTACTGGTCCTGAGGAAAGTTGAAGGCAACTGAGGATCACTGAGCGATCACTGGTTGGGGCCATGCCATGTTGTGAGGCAGCTAGGTCCAGTCACATATGACGAGCTGGATCTGTAGGCCCCTCACCGTGCCGCCCGTGTGCACGTTAATCAGCTGAGGTTTTGTACGTCTTCCTCAGAGCTGGACTTTGCTGAGGAAGGGGATAAGCTGCCTATAGAAGCTACCGCCGCTAGAGGACGCTGTGACATTTTAGTGCAGAGTAGTATAGTGCAGTGAAGTGTAGTGATAGTAATAGTGACAATGAAAATAAAACAGAACAAGTCGTTTTCGCAGTGTGAATGTCTCGAGATTGTGCCAGGTGTAATGTTCCTCACAAGGCATTTTCCATAAGGGGGGAGGGATGGTAGTGAACTTTGAAACCCACCTGTTCATTTTAATTTTTATTCTTAATCATTGTCTTTTTGCAAGGAGACTAAGACCGAGACCCCAATGTAGGCCCCTACGTTGGGCCTCAGCCCTTGCCTACTAATTTTGCTTGGTCCTTTATTCTCTTCTTTCCTCTTCCATAACTTTATTCTTTTCTATCCTATTCCTAAGGTGTGAGAGCCGTGCTGAAAGGATGAAAGGCTGGCTTTGTCAGTCACGAACGGCTTCCGGGGGGACACGGGCACGGCATTCCTTTGGTTAATTGCCTAGCCCTTACCCTTAAGAGGACCCATAGAGGTAGATGGTTTCTTTTCCCCAGTTTACTAAGGCTCACCATGGCCAGTGATTCTTTATTCCTTATAGTGGCATCAAGGCCTGGCCATATATCAACTAGCCTATCAGAATTTAATTTTAATCTTTTTTAGACCCCTGCCCCTCCTTTAACCATGGCTCCGACCACTGATACTAATACCTCCTCTTCTACGCTTACGAACAACTCTAACCATTCCGAACACCCACCCAAGTTAACTCAACCTCTGGAAAGCACCCCTTCCCTAACATTCTCCTCTTAATCTGCTGCAGAGTCCTCTTTCGTGTCTACCCCCTCTTCCCTTATTACTACTATTCATTCTTACTGTCCTCCCCTCCGCAGAACTACTCTACTCCACTCCACGCCACCCCATTTTCCTTTCGCCCTTGTCCTTCTACAAACCTTCTGAGTAATCTCTCTGACCCAACCAAGTGGGATCGATTATTTGTGATTCCTCCCACAGCCCCCTATTCTGAGAATACCCTCCTCTTTCAGAAGTGCCTCCAGAAACAAGTAGGCAAGGTTACCTTTCACAGTCGCTCTGATCGTTCACAGCTTGTTACAGGTGCATCTGAATCTGACCTTACTGGTAAACCCATTCTTGTCGAACCTCTCTTAATACTTGTACTGGTAATGTTTTTATTCCTCCAAATGTTTGTCCCGTGTATGGCAAGGACTGATCAGACTGAAAATGACCTACTTCCCTGCCTTACCCCCCCCCCCAATCCTTTGCCTGTTGTCGTGGGGGGGGGGCTTTGGAGACGGAGACTGAGACCCAGTGCAGGGATCTCCCCTGCCTAGGGCCTCAGCTAATTTTGCATGGCCTTTTCTCCCTCCAGCTCTTTCGTTTCCGTCCCTTCTCCAACCCCTTCTACTATCTACTCCCTGAGGTGTAAGAGCCGTGTTAAAAGGATGAAAGGCTGACTTCGTGCCAGTCCTGGGGCCGGATTCTCAAACGCGTTAAGGCGCCGTATCTCCTTAAGGCACCTTAACTTACGGCCAGCGATCTTAAGGCCCATGCACAAAGGAAGGGGCCCGCCATATTGGTGCAAGTTAAGGCGCCCTCTGTTAAGGCAGGGGGAGAGCAGCCTTAGCGAGTTACGGCGAAGCATAAATGACATTTTTCAGTCCTAGAACAATTAATACATTACAATTTGTATTTTACTCACTTACGGTGTTATTAGGTGTACATAAACTAATTGTGGAATACTAAATAAGGCAACAAGTGTAGTATTCCAACATAACTGTGATTTGCTTTTCCCGATAGATGCAACCACACACCGTTTTTTTTGGGTGAATAGAATAATTTTATAATAGCTTTCGTCGTGCTCCGTGCGAATCTAGCGCTCATTTCCTTCGCAAACGAAGTATAACTACGATATCGGTCCCGATAGCTGGGGAGGGCATGACACATATCAGTTAATTTGAGGGGTAACTTCGAGAAAAATCATTAGAATACTAGCAAGCATAGTATATTGACGCATTTCTTTTGCCACGTGATGACCTATTCCATATCTGATTGGTTCTACTGAGTGTTTATGTTCACATCACGTTCACGCTCGAATCTAATTGCCTCACATGATTTCCTTTGCCCACGTCATCCGCTACAAATCCGTCTAATTTTCCGTCACTCTTAACGACTTTTTGTCATTTATCGCGGCGTTGGAGGCGTAAGCTTACTGCGGCTCCTGGAAATTGTGTACTTTATACCTTCTGTAACACCGTTATTATCAATTTGCGCAGAAAATGGTATAGAGGCAATTTTTTAGAATGATGTGTTGTACCACTGGGTAAGCTGAGATTCTTTAATTTAGGTGCGGGGTTGCATTTTCAATAATACCAATTTTGTTTTAAAGTTTTATCACGCCACGGACTGGACACAGGGTTGTGTTTACGAAATCAGCTGATTGGCATTTACGACTTGTGATTGGTCAAGATACCCTAAGAGCCGCCTGAAACGGCAGCTGTGATTGGCCACCGAAGATCCGACGCCTTAAGTGATTTGCGGCGCTGCGGAACTTTAGGCAGGGATAAAACGCCTTAAAAAACGTTTGTGCATACGAAGCTAAGTCCGAGATACGGCGCCTTTGACGGGCCTTAACTTGGGTCGCGGTTAAGGCCTCCATCCTTAACTTAATGCTCTTTTGAGAATCCGGCCCCTGAACGGCCTGAGGGAACCATGGGCACGGTATTCCCCTGTTTTGTTGTTTAGCCCTTACCCGTCAAGGGGACCCTCAGGGGTGGACCGTTTATTTCCACAACATAGCCAAGGCTTCCCATGGCCAGTGATGAAGTAATACTCATAAAAGAAGCAATGAGGCTTGCCCCTTCATCAATAGCCCCATCAATTCAAACTCTCCCGGCTCCCCGACCCCAGACTCTCCTTTGACCACGACTCTGAACACTACAACTACTACCCACTCCTCAATGCCTACTAGTGCATTATCCAACCAAGTCGAGACTCCTACTCTCCCAACTTCCTCCTCAACTTCATCAGCTCTACCCCCTGTGCCCAACCTGGTCAAACGGATCAAACTGCCCTGCACAAACACGCACGTGCTAACTGCGGCGGCCCCAGAATGTATTTTATAGTTTGTCTGAGGTAGCAATTCTCAAATACAAAAATGGTCTCATTCTACGTGAAGCTACGCAGGAAGCACGCCGACATACTCCCTGCTCTAGTAATGTCGCTCGCTCTGCCCCTCCCCCTCCACCTCAAGATGTTCCTACTCCCTCCCCTATAACTACTTACTTACCCACTTCCACTTCTAAATTCTGCCTCCCCAATTAAATTATTTTGCCACTCTAAATCCAGACACTCCAATTTCAACTACATCCCCAACACCGTCGCTCTCCCTCCCCACACTACCCGCAGCAGACAGACTAAACGTTCCACCCCTTCTTCCCCTACCGCACACTCACCTCCACCTACCTTTGCCTTTATTCCTCAGACACCAGTCTCCTCTTCCCCTCATATGAAAACCTTTGGCTCACAGAACTCTCCAACCAACTCCACTGCAGAAACTATGGAAGATATTCACAGCTATATGGTTGAGACAAAATTCCACAACTCGTGCTCCCTCTGCACTCGAAGTGACTGCCGATATCCATCCTCCTCCTGCTCATATTTCCCCTGCACCCCTTCCTCCTACTCCCTCCCAACACAACCCATCCCCCTCAACTCCAACTACTGCCGATATCCATCCTTCTGACACCCATCCTCCTCCCTACTCATATTTCCCCTACACAACTTCCTCCTACTCCCTCCCAACACAACCCATCCCCCTCAACTCCAACTACACGTACATTCTCCCTCCCTCCATCGCCTCTATCATTTCCACTCCCTCTTGGATACACACGTGAATCACTTATGTAATTCCCTTAACTATAGCCCATTCACACAGCAACTCCTTTACCCATCTTTAACCTTTCAAGATTACTCTAAATAGTTGACATAGCAACTATCACCCTTCACCCCTCCTCTAATATACTTTCCCACAGTGCTATATGACCTTAGATGTATAGCACATTTATTTTGCTTTTAACCATTAACCATTTCTAAGTATGACCCAAGGGAACACTCATCCCTCACCCACCCCCAATCCCTCTCTTTCTACTCCTTCAGCATTTGAAGTATTAGCAGATATCCATCCTCCTCCTCCTCCCCCACCCCCTTCCTCCTACACCCTCCCATCATACCCCACCCTCTCTACCGCACGAATTCCTTCTATTACAACAGTTTCCTTTCCTATCAAACCACCAGATACTTCACCTCCTCCTGATCCTTTATCTCAACCCTCAGATACCTAATCCCCTACTACTAAGACTACCATATCTACCGTTATCACCTATTATCCCCATTCCTTCCCCAGTCACAGATACAATACAATTCACGTAACTGTTCTACCTCTTTAACCTTTCCACTTTTACTAATCCCTGCTTTACTTCATTTACCTCCCTCCGTTCCCTTTTCGTTACCATACTTTCCTATAACACCTTCTAATCTTTGACATCTAACACCTTCCCCTCACCCTGGATTCTTCTACTTCTTCAACAGCGACCTCTATTCTACCTTGAACATTTTCCTATACCTTCCCCAGTGACAGATACACCATAATTCACTCAATTGCCCTACCTTCTTACCCCTCCCCTTTCTACTGATTTTTGCTCTAGATCACTTGCTCCCTTTTTTCCCTTTTCATTACCATACTATCCTATAACGCTCTCAAACCTTTGATATCTAATACATTTTAACATAATCTTTAACTCTCCTTTGCCCTTACCGACACAATACTTTACCATAGCTATAGACCTTTGATGTCTAGCACATCTATTTTCAAACATTAAACATTGACCCGATAAATTTTCGTACGCCTGGCAACGTCGTGCTCTACCCACTGGCTGAAATAATTGCAAATATTTGGCGCTAACAATAATGATGATAAAGATAATACTAATAATAATATTCATAATAATAATATTTATAATAATAATAATAATAACAATGATAAATCTAATAATGACAAAATATAATTATAGTAGTATTAGTAGTAATAATAATAACAATAATAATAACAATAATAATAATAACAATAATAACAATAACAATAATAATAACAATAATAATAATAACAATAATAACAATAATAACAATAACAATAATAATAATAATAATAACAAAAACAATGCTAATATTAATGATGCAAAAATGACAATAGTAATAACAATAATAATGATAATTATTACCACCATTACAAGTTACCGGACCCCTGGATAAGAGGTACGCCTCTCTTCTACCTCCCCTTTCCCTCTACCTTTCCCACTCTGCCACCCACTCTTACTCCCAAATCGTCCTTTCAGCCATTCCTCCCCTCCCCCCACTCCCTCGCCTCCCTTCCTCTTCCTCCTTAAACTACCCCCTCTCTTTCACTCCATTAACCCCTTCCCTCCCTCTCCCATTCCCCCTTTTTTCTCTGAGTCCCCTCTCGCTTCTTCCTCCCTCTCCTTAATCATAACCTTTTCCTTTTGAGTCCTCTCTCTGTTTCCCCTTTATTTCCCTTTCCCCATCTCCCTTTTTCTCTTTAAACCCCTTTTTGTCCGTGTCTCCCTCTTCCCTCTTTCATTTCCCTTTTATCCATTTCCCCCTACCTCCCTTCTTAACCTCTCCCCCTTGGCTAATTGTGTAATTAAAAAATTTGCATAAACTGACAGGCTAAATTCTTCACTGAACTGTACTTGCCTCTAAGAAAGATGATCATGATAATAATAATCATAATAATAGTAATAACAACATTAAAAATAATAATAATAATATCAATAACCACAACCATAATAATAATTGCAATAAAGATCATAATCAGTTATAAAACAGCATGTGTATTATTCTCTATATTCTTTAATACTGATGTCGTCAGTCATTGCCAGACAAGACAGAATTATGACTGATGATATTAACAATAGCAATAATGATGATAATAGTCATAAGATTAATGATAATAGTAATAACAATTTTGATAATGTTGTTAGTGATAATAATAACAATATAATAATATAATGATAACAATTCTAATAATAAGGATAATAATAATAATAATGATAATGATAATGATAATCATCATCATCATTTAATAAAAATAAAAATAATAATAACAATAATAATAATCATTATCATTTTTATCAATAATGAAATTGATAACGATAATAAAGATGATGATAATAATAATTAAAATATTGTAAACAATAATGATAATAATTACAACAACAGTAGCAATAACAATAATAATAATCATCATTAATCATTATCATAATTATCATTAAAATAATAGTAACAATAATATTAATAACAATAATCATAACCATTGTAATGTTAATAATAATAATAATAATAATAATAATAATAAAAGTAATAATAATAATAATAAAAATAATGGTGATGATGATGATAATAATGATAGTAACAACAGCAGCAATAATGATAATAATGAGAAATAATGATGAGATGATGATTATTATTATTGATGATGATAACAAAAATAATAGTGACATTGATAATAAAAAAATAACCAAATCAAAATTCATGATGATGATGATGATTGATGATTGATGATGATGATGATGATGATGATGATGATGATGATGATGATGAAGATTACATAAACAAGAGTAATAACAATAATGATATTTATAATTATAATAATAATAATGATAATTATGATAATAATGATAATTGTGATAATAATAATAATGATAATTATAATAATAATAATAATGATAAAATAATGATTAAAATAAAAACAATAATAATCAGATGAAGAATGATAATGATGATATTAATGAAGATGATGATGGTAATGATGATGATAATAATTATAACAACAATATGAATAATCCTCGTAATCATAATGATTATAGTAGTAGTAGTAGTAGTAGTAACAACAACAACAATAATATAAATAACAATATAAATAACAATACAAATAACAATATAAATAACAACAATATAAATAACAATATAAATAACAATAATGATAATAATAATAAACCTGATAATAATAACAGTAATAATAATAATAAGAATGACAGTAATAACGATAATAATAATTATTATATTTTTGATGACTGTGGAGCCCGAAAACACAAACTCGTTTTACAAAGACGAAAAAAATACCCGATAACAGACATAGCATATTCGTTCAATGCTTAAGTAAAATGGTAGGCGAATAGCAGCTGAAAGACGTTAAAATCTGTCTTAAAGAGCGCGATTCCTTGAAGGTGATTCCTTACCTTACCTGCGGACCCTTTCTCCAACCTCGGACACAACCTCAAACCCCTAATATCAATCTTGGGCCGAGAAAGAATGAAAGAAAAAACAATTTAGCAATCTCTTCATGGTTTCTATGCCTCATAATATAGCATATCTTGAGGATGCGGCTTCACTGTATATTTTTATTATGAACAATAATACTTGCCCCAGAAAATTGGCCTACAATATTCTTTCCAACCAAAACTTTAGGATAATAATAATCATGATCATACAAATACTAATAATGGTAATAATAACAATAATAATGATAATAATAATGATTATAATGACAGTAACAATAACAATAATAGTAATAGTAATAGTAATAGTAGTAGTAGTAGTAGTAGTAGTAGTAGTAGTAGTAGTAGTAGTAGTAGTAGTAGTAGTAGTAATAATAATAATAATAATTCCCCCGTGGTCTTGAAATACCGGGTTGGCGTTCGGCGGGGAATAGCCTTGCCTCATGGGTAGAAAGAGCTCTTTAGTCTTGGCTGACAATCTTTCTAGAGATGGTATCTCGATAAAAATACTGGTTGATGGTAACCATAAAACACGCCCTCTAATTGAGAGAAATGTCAAATACTGAAATTGAACATAACGGCGTCAACGAGGCTGGAGCCCATCAGGGTGAAGGCGTCGCGCCCGTCAGGCAAGGAGCTTCCGATCCGGCTCCTGCAGGTCGTCATCAGGCTACGGGTCGGATAAACCAACGAATGAAATGGGAAAAGGAAGTGAACAAGATTGCGATTGAATGCTGGATAAGAAGTGAACCCACAAAAAGAAAGTACAGGCAGAGAATGAAGCAGATATGGGACGAAATAGGAGTGTTCCCCATCACAGAGCAAAGATTAGCAGATCAAGCCAGGCAAATTCGGGTGAATAAATGGCTTACAGACATGGAAATTGAGGAAATTGAAAGGTGTGCGAATAGTCACAGCGAAGAAACTGGCGATGCAGTCAACAATGAGGAAGCGGAAGAAGAACAAGCTATACAAGGAAGTGATGTTGAAGGACAACAGGAAATGGTAATTCAAAGTGGCACTGATCAAGAACTCACAAGAGAGACAAGTGATAGGCCTTTCGATGAGCAGCAAGAAGAAGAGCTCAAAGATGAAAGAGAAGAAAACTGGATGTTTCCTGAAGATGATGAAATGTTGATCAGAAGAGCGGAGATTGAAAACTACGAGGAAGAAGAAAAAGAAGTATTGCGAAAATTAATGAATGAGATCAGACAAAATCCGTAAAAGAGCCCTCCAAACCTCAGATATAGTGATAGGAAGAAAGTCAAAGCAGCTACAATGAAAGTGAACAAAGTCCTAGCTATAATCAGCACTAAGTCAATAACGGAAACAAACATAGTATTGCGTGCAGCTGGAAATGTATCGGAGTTGGTGGGGTATAAGGCAATGAATAGGAAGGAAGACAAGACACCGCATTGGAGGAGAAGAATTTTGGACAAACAGAAGGTTTTGCGCAAGGATTTAGGCCAGTTGAATAGGATGAAAAGAAATGAGTTGAGAAATGAAGGTACAATAACAAAGCTCGAAAGGAAATATTGCATTGAAGAAAAGGGAGTATCTGTAGTTCATGAAGAAGTTCAACAAAGGTTAGTTGCAATTGGAGCAAAACTTGTAAGATATGACAATAGGACAAGTCATTACAGACAGAATCGCTTGTTTGAATCAAACCAAAAGAAATTGTTCGATGAATTAGATGGAGTGAAAAGGGAAATGGTGGTACCTGATGCAGAGGAAAGTAGTAGATTCTGGAGTGACATATGGGACAATTCAGTAAAACACAAGGAGAATCCAGAGTGGTGGAAGAATGTGGAGGATGAGTTAGCAGGAGTAGGAGTGCAAGGAGACATACGTATCGAGACACCGAAATTGCGAAAGCAGATAAGGAAAATACCGAATTGGAAAAGCCCTGGTCCTGATGGAGTGCAAGGGTATTGGATAAAGAATTTGACTAATTTGCATGGTAAGATAGCAATTCAACTGGATAAGTGTCTCCAAGAAAAAAACGTGCCACTATGGATGGTGACAGGGAAAACAGTACTTTGTGTAAAAGATTTAGCAAAAGGAAGCGCAGTTGACAATTACTGACTGGGATCATAGCGGAAGAATTGTATAATTATCTTGAAGAAACAGCATTATTGACATGGGAATAAAAAGGTTGCAGAAAAGGAAGCCGTGGGACTAAAGACCAACTTCTAATTGACAAAATGATCTTGAACAATTGTAAAACACGTTTAACTTCACTAGCTGTTGCATGGATTGACTATCGTAAAGCTTACGATATGGTCCCTCATAGCTGGATAGAAAAATGTTTGGATATGTTTGGAATAGCAGTCAATGTCAAGTCTTTCATAAGCGAGTCAATGAAAAAGTGGAACACAGAATTAAATGCGGGCCAAACCAGACTTGGAAACGTAAAAATAAAGCGAGGAATTTTTCAGGGGGATAGTTTATCACCACTGCTGTTTGTTTTGACGATGATCCCGTTGACGCTGTTGCTAAGGAAAATAAATATTTTTTTATGAAGTAAAGAAGAAAGGAGAAAGAATTAACCATTTACTTTTCATGGACGACTTGAAATTATTCGCAAAAGATAAAGATCAAATTGATAGTTTAGTAAATACAGTCAGAATATTCTCAGAAGATATCAAGATGGAGTTTGGATTATCTAAATGTGGAGTGCTAATCATAAAAAGAGGAAAAATAGTTGAAAGCGATGGCCTCTGCATGCCAGATGGTGCAATGATGAGAAATGTTGAGGAAAGTGGATACAAGTATCTTGGTGTCTTGGAAGTGGATGGAATAAAGCATGATCAAATGAAAGATCAAGTAAAGAAAGAATATACCAGAAGGGTCAGAAACATATTGAAATCAAAGTTAAATGGAGGAAATATAATCTCAGCCATTAATTCAAGAGCGGTATCAGTTGTCAGATACGGAGCAGGAATCATAGAGTGGACAAAGAATGAATTGGAGGAAATGGACAGGAATACAAGAAAGCTGATGACAATGTATGGGGCGCAACACCCAAAAGCAGATGTTGATAGGTTGTACTTGAAAAGATATGATGGTGGAAGAGGCTTGCTTGGCGTTGAAGATTGTGTGCAGGCAGAAGTCAACAGTCTTGATAAGTACTTACGCGCGTCAGAAGAAAACATGTTGAAGGAAGTAAACATCAGTAGTATTCTTGAGAACAAGAAACATGGGCAGAGCAGAGAGGATATACAGAAAAGTCATAAAGAGAGATACGAGAACAAAGGATTGCATGGACAGTTCCATAAAGCTACGGTGAAAGTAAAGAGCAATAAATCATGGGATTGGCTAAGAAAAGGATATTTGAAAAAAGAAACAGAAAGTACAATCATAGCAGCACAAGATCAAGCCCTTTGCACAGGGAATTTGAGGAAACGAGTCTATGGAGAGGATATTCATTCAAGTTGTAGAGTGTGTGGTACTGCAGAAGAAACAGTGGCACATATTGTGTCAGAATGCCAGAAACTAGCACAGAAGGAATACAAAGAAGTTAGGCATGACAATGTTGCAAAAGTGATCCACTGGAAATTATGTGAAAAATGGGGATTTGAGAAATCTGATAAGTGGTACACACACAAGCCTGAAAAAGTAATGGAATCCGACGAGTGCAAGATTTTATGGGATTTCCCCATACAAACAGACAAGATACTGGAACACAATAGACCGGATATCACTGTAATTGAGAAAAATAGCAAAAAATGCCTTCTTATCGACCCAGCATGCCCATTTGACACTCGTATTGAAAGGAAAGAAGAAGAAAAGTGCAACACTTACTGCGACTTGAAATATGAGATTGCAAGAATGTGTAGAATGAAAGAAGTTGAAGTAATCCCTGTAGTTGTAGGGGCACTAGGATCTGTGACGAAAGACTTTGAAAAATGGATTAAAAAGCTAGATTTGGGAATAACAGCAGAAATGTTACAAAAGCCTTGTTTACTTGGAACAGCCAGGATTATTCGGAAAGTCTTGGACATGAAATGAAGAAATTAGGGATGCTGCAATATCTAAGACCTCTGGTTGTGGTCCGCTATTGCAGCTCATTAACCAAGATATAACATTAATCTTGTGAATAGAAGAAATAATAATAATAATAATAATAACAATAATAATAATAATAATGACAATAATCATAATAATAATAATAATAATGATGATGATAGCAATAACAACAACATCAACAACCCCGGCCAGCCTTCCACGACAATCTTACTCAAGCCACTGGTCTAAAACTTGAGGGATATGCATAAAAGATAAAAGATCGGCTGATTTATTTAAAACACAAAAACAAAAAACAAAGACCTCTTACATATTTCAAAGCAAATGTTATGGCTGAGGAAACAAGGAACAGAAGGCTATATATATTAGCAATATTGAGATCTTTATTAAGATATTTGAGGCACTTTTATTGCTATTAATGACTGTTTTAAGACAAGCTGAAGGCAACATGCTATTGCCTATATGTTTATTAATTTCAATCATTTTAAAAATCATCCCTATCATCTTCCTTTCATAGTTGTTACTGTAGTTATTGAAACTATTTTTTAAATTTGTTTTTAAGATCAATACTTAGACAAATTCCTCATATTCAATATAGTTAGATTTTATGAATGCTCACACAATAAAAAATAATAATAAACACAAAAATTTTGATTATTGCTAATTGCCATTAACCACTTAAGAAGACAGTATGAATTATTCTCAAATTCAGATGGAACAAGGGAGGTGGAAGCACGTGAAGGAGAGAGGAGTGGAGGAGGAAGAAATAGGAGGTGGGAAGAGAGAAAAAGAGACAAGGAAGGGAGAAGAGAGAGGGAAAAGGGGAAAAAAAGGGGAAAAGATGGGGAAAAAAGAGGTGAAGAACAAGAGGGGATTGGAGGGTAGTAACGAACAGCTCAAAAGTGTCCTTTAGCGGAACTCTAACATTGGGCAAAACTGAATTTAATTCAACAAAAATTACAATAGAATCACTCATGTTTTACTTACTGATAGCAGTACTTCTTTAGCTGATCTCCGATGAAACTGTTTTTACAAAGGTCTTCAATACCAATATAGGTAATAAGACTCAGTTGCAGTTTATATTTATATTTTCTGGTATATCCTCTTTTCATAAACTACCTACAATTCATCCACATACAGCAATAAACAAATTAACATTTTTACAAAATCATTCCATTAAAGAATTTGGTTTAAGAATGCATACCACTGTTATGAATATGATGAAATTATGATTATCAGTATATCATTTATTCATTTAATATTAATAATGTAGTAATATCACAAGTATTCTACCATATCATGATAAATACATTAGAATGCAATCACTTTCTTAAACCAATGATATCATCATTTTTTAAACATTCAGGCATCCCTTCATTCAAAAGCAATGTGAATTAAATACCAAAATTAGGTAATATATCATATAGGCAAACATATGAAAAAAATATCTTGTCCCATTTTTTAATCATTAATTCCGACAAAATGTTCAAGTCTTTGCATGGTTTGAACACAGAAATGGGCAACTATTTCTCACAACAAACAACAATGCATATGTGAACTGTCATTTGCAATAAGCACAATTCATTGAATATTCAAAATCAAATCAATATAGCATGTAGAACTTCACGTTAATATATATTTGCACATTAAATTTTATTCTTGAACAATTAATGGAATTACTTAAAAAGGCACAATGTTTTATTATCAATTACCATTCCTTTGGAAATGCAGCAGCACTGAACATAGAAATATGAAAGATATAGTAATGACTGTAAGTGTGTATCTCTTTTTATACACTGACATCAAGACCCATGAAAAATAAGAAATGAAAATGATGAACTTCCAATTTTCCTTAACCAGATGAAACTACTGCAACACTTATGCTTAGGAATTCCATTATAATGCTTTTTGATCTTTAAAAGTAAATAAATATTGACTTAGTGTTTGAGAGAATAATGACATTCTTATGGCCATGAAATAAGCAAAATTATATAACTTTTATATAACAGAGCTATCTGATATGTAACGTGAAGGAAATTCATTTCATGATGAACAGA
>NC_091591.1:5248941-5276441 GCF_042767895.1 Penaeus vannamei | reverse complement strand
TGGCCAAGTTGAACGTCAGGGCAGAGATGGGCTGAAGGACACGCAGAATAATGTCTGCTCTTTCTGGATCACGGAAGACCGCAGTGGTTCTGGAGAGGAAGAAATTCTTATAGGGGATTCAGAAATATTTGCAGAAGAGGAAATGAGTAGAGATGAAAAGTATGAAATGAATTGACTGAATCAGAACTGTGTAGTAAAGAATAAATACATCAGTAATATTAATAATGATATTTTGGCCATGAACTTATTGTAAAAGTGAGGGAGGTGAACATTCAGATCTTTCAACTATTTCAGTCCAATAGAAGAAACACATAAATCATTAGTTAAAATCTAGGAAAGCTATTGCAATATATTTCCTTGCCAGTATGCAATCTTCTCAACAATTGTTTAGCCACTGACCTGAAAAAATAATTATATACTAAAAGAAAGCAAAAGACAATTATCACAAGCCATACACCCTAATGATCTATGTAACCCAACATCACATGTACCGTCATGTGTCCACTGTACCTATAATAATCCTTGAGGGTTCGATTGTCTTGGAGCAGAACACTGAGGTAGCTACAGATTTGGCCCTGGTTGAGAGCCAAGCGGACCCATGCTCGACTCCTTCCCACTTCGCTCGTGATGAAGGACAGATCTCCCACCTGTTTCCCAGAAAAAGAGGGTTTATTTTTTGAATGAGATGTGAATTTCGTTCTGAGAGGTCTGGCAGGTTTACATTTTGGTAAAGTGAAAAATGCTATGTATTTTTTTTTTTTTCTTTTTCTTTCCTTTTATGTAAGCCACAACCTGTGAACATTGATTCAATATCACCACTTATTAACAACACCGAGAGCAATACAGTATGATGATAAATTTTGGCTATAGTAATGCATATCTATTCATTACATGAACTCAATCAATCTAAACCATCAGTACATATATTCTCTTAAATATGTTTTTTATCAAAATACTATCTTTCAACCCATGCCACCTGGTAACTATAATGTCCATTGTAGTTTTCTGCAAAGAATTTGGTTTACACATACAGGACTTCAAAAGTGGTCAGTCACCAATTAGTCAATTTCATATACCCTACGTGACCTCACTTCATCTTCCCATTCCTTGAATTTTTGGGATTTTTCCCTCTTAATTAATATATTGACACAAGTTAAAATCATCATTGACCTTGTGGTTAGCATAACAATCAAAACACTACTACTACTACTACTACTAATAATAAAAAAACGTAAATCAGGGAAAAGAGAAATGGGTGAGATAGGTACGACCAATATCTGACTCCTCTATGACTTTGCCCTTTTGGAGCCATCTATATGTATGCACAATTAATAGACTAAAATCACAGTGGACACATCACTTACATCCCTGGCAGCAACGGGTTGAAAATCTATGTCCATGCATACAAATTAATTTCAAACATCATTTCATTTATTTATTATGTGTCAAATTTGTTTCAGAATATTATAAGAAAATCCACTATATATGTCTCTATGATAAAATTAAAGTGATGACATATATATAATTGAGAAATATCATATGATGAGCTCTTATTTATGTTCATCTTATCTATTTTTACTGTAATACATGAGTGCAAAAATAAATCCATAAAAGCATCAATACTACTTCTCTCTCTGTTCTTCAATGAAGGAAAAGTGATAAATAACAAAATCAAATATATAAAAATTCAACACAAAAAAAAGTTCCGCAAAAAAAAAAAAAAAAAAAAAAAAAAAGTTCCAATTGGAAAAAAAAAAAAAAAAATCTTGGAACAAATAAAATTTCTAACCTCTATAACATGTAAAAAATACCATTTTCTATCACAGGTAAGTTCCCTCTTTCTTTTCAAAATTACAGCCAATACTCAGTTGTGCTACCTAATTATCATCAACTAAGCAACAACAGGCATCACAAATGCTGTTATATTAAAATGAGCATAGAGAAACTCTATAGCTATGGTATAATCACCAAGAACCAATCAAGAGCAGAATGAATTCCATACTTATTTTAAAGTAAACAATATGACCATTATCTAACAGGTGTTTTAGGGGATTTTTGGTTACATCTAACAATTCTAACTGGTCTTCTTCAATCATTCATTGCAATCATAAAAACAATACAAACATGAAGGTCAAAGGTTGTCTATTAGTCGTTCATTCCTATATCCTAGATTCAGATTTCATGTTGTATGGGCCTACACCAGGTGACTTGTTTCAAGAAAATAGCGTTCCAACAATTTGTGGGATCTTTTAACAAACCCTTTCTTCTTTAATATTACAAAATCTCTTAGAACAGGAAATAAGGAAGATAGGTATATACATAGGGTTCAATTAAATTAACAACATTACAACTTTTCAATGATACTTATTTTGCAGTTTTGAAATACTTTTCTAAAGGCAAAAGTCAAGAGTACCAAGAACTATGTAATCCAAAGAAACATTCATTACATCTTACAGTTTTGCAATTCTAGCCATTCTAATATATACTACCTGGCTATAAGAGGCTCCTCTCTGTTTCATTCCTTTTGCTACTTTTCTAATCAATGTTCTTCCTATCATAACTATCAATGCTTAACCTTTCTTGACCAATGGCAAAAGTAAAAGGGAATATTAGATAAGATTCTTCATACTTTCTTTTGTTATACCATTTAACAATGTCCTCTTTTTTCAGAATTTGTTATAAAATTGGTGTTTTAAAAATTTGTCTAACAAGTATGGCCCCTTAAATTACGGTTGGTTAGGTTACAGGAGACAATGTTTTTTCATTTGGCCTAATCAGCATGTTAAGCATCACTGCTTTCAACAATCTCATCTATACACTACCATATTCTGAAGCCAGAAGGAATAATTCAACAATTTTTCCAAATTCTTTATTAGTTACAATGAAAAGAGCTTTCATTAATTTCAATATTGTTTACAATTCCATGTGCAAACTTTCAAAGGAGTGAAAAAAAAGATAATCAATATAGATTTCTGTCCAAGCAAGATATATGAACATGTCTTTTTACATCAATACTACAATAAACCTGAACGGTCATAGCATGAGTAATCCATAACCCACCTGCTCCATGAGGTCTCGGTGACTAATGATCATGATGACTGGCCAGAAGTTAGGAACGGGCATCCTGTCAGGATCAGCCCCAAGAAGAGCTGACATCCGCTCTCCCAGGGAATCTCGGAGACCATGAATGAGGATGGCTTCTATCACATTACAGAGGTTATTGGTGTTGTCCGAGTGTCCTACAATCGCTCCCAAGTTTCCCTTCATGGGCCCCCTTACATCCGAAATGCCACCACCAGCACCAGGTTGTAACACACTCTGCACAGCCTCCTTAAGTCGTGTGATAAGGGAGGCACTGATGGCTGCCTCCCTCCTCTCACGCTGCAGTCGCTGGCTAAACATCGTTTTGGATTTCCCTACTTGAATGGCACTGATAAATGTCAACTGTCTGTTTCCGTTCACTAAACTAACCCAAGAAAGAATCAGTCTATCAAAGAAATATCATACTGGTGCAGGAGTTCTGTGGTTTGCTCATATGCACTTCCTCTTCGGATGAGTCTATAAGCCCCAGGCTGTGACAGGTCCACGATGGTAGATCCTTCACGGCGGAATTGGTCTTTTCCAAGGTGCCCGTGGTCAAACACTGTGTGTAGTTTGCCCCACAGTTCCTGAAACTCTTCCACAGAGAGGGGACTTTCTTTCGAACTGATGTTAGCACTAGTCAGGGCTAGAGGAGAACCACAGAGTCTGACTACGTTTCTTATGAACGCATGGTCAGGAATGCGTATACCTACTAAGTCTGTTCCCGGATTCAGGGCTGGATTCAGCAAGGGTGTGCGCTTGAAGACTAAAGTGACAGGACCTGGCAGAAGTGAGGTAAGCAAAGAGTGCGGTACAGTCACCTCCCCCCATACATAAACATCATCTACCTCAGCTACACAAATGGCCAAAGGCTTTGAGGAGCTACGCTTCTTTATCTCATAAATTCTCTCAATGGCTTCATTATTCTGAGCAAGTGCTGCAACTCCGTAAATAGTATCAGTTGGCATGGCAATTACATGCCCACTTTGTAAAGCACTTGCTGCCTTTTCTGCATGACTAACAAGGGCAGACCCTCCCCATAAAGGAACCACATTGCTCATTGGGAGAATATTAGTTGCAGCTGTTGCTGCCACATTACTCATTTGTCTTATGATTTTCCAAGCACTCGACAGTATCTTCATTAAGAAATCAATCTTGGCGAATAACACTACCACGAGAAAGACCCACGTCTATTGCCAAGGAATGGGACAAAAGCTTCTTGCATGAACTAGGTTATTCTTTCCAGCGATGTCCACAGGCTGGTGAACAGCACTTGTAGAAGACTGTCATAGGCTCATCAGCTGATCTGGTCTGCACTTGCATAAAGAATGCACGTGGATGGGTGCACTTGGGGCAGGGCTCATCAGTGGAGTCTACGTTCTTCCAGGCAGCTGACCCACCTAACACGTCATCTAGGGCCTTCAACTTGGGGTAAATCTTGTACGAGACACATCTCTTGACGGGGAACACGTAGGCACAGGTGACGCATGAGAAGCGCATACCCTGTGGCAAAAATGGAAACAATGAATCTTCAGAGATTATACAGTACAAAAATATAAATACAATATAGACAAGACAAGACAAGAAAAGAAAAGAAAAGAAAAAGAAACAGATAAAAAAAAGAAGAAACTGAGAAGAGAAAGATTTTCAAAAACATAATTGAATTGTCCTTTTTGCAACTTTCAAACTATATGTCATATAGACAAGAAAAGAAAAGAAAAGAAAAGAAATGCAAAAGAAGCAGATAAAAAAAGAAGAAACTGAGAAGAGAAAGATTTTCAAAAACATAATTGAATTATCCTTTTTGCAACTTTCAAATAACATTACACAAAAAAATTCTAATTTTGAGATGATACAAAGGATAAAAAGAAGAAGAAAAAAGAAAACCTCATACCCTCTTCATCTTACCTGAGATCCCTCCTCCACTATAAGGAGATTACCACACGTTGGGCAGAAGTAAAGCATTCTTCCATCTGAAAAGATTTATTACTCTTAATAATGAAGTCTAACCCAAAATCTGAGGCAAGCTACATCCAAAATATCATAATATGTATGAAAGTAATCCGTTTCATTGTGAGAAAAAGAAAAATGTAATACTGAATCCTAAATAACCAAACCAACATTCTATACAAGAGAAGCCACACACACACACACAATGTAAAACTCAATACAAATTCTTTAAAGCATCATTATAATTTCATATAAGTATCATATGCCACTCAGTACATACTTCACAATCATGATGTTGTTTACTTATGCTTCCATTCACAAAAAAAAATAGGAGCTCAGTTCTTAACACAAGTGAACTAAACCTGGTACTGGCCAATGGTCTGGTAGATGATGCAATAAACCAATAGATGGTGAAATACCACCAAGGATGATGCAATACAAAATCACATATATAATCATCACGTATTTTACTTGAGACATGATACTAAGTAAAAGGCTATCATAATTTCACATTGTGTTGATCCATTTATCTATATAAACTAGCACGTTTAACAATAAAATGAGTACAAACATTCATATGATAGGTGCTGGCAGGATCAGCTATGATTATACCATCATTTGGAAAACGGATTCCTTTTCATAAAGAATGGTAATAAAAAAGGAATTAAATTTTCTGAAAATCGTACATCAGGTTTATTTGATAAATATGGCATCAAAACAAAAATCTATAATAGCATTCAAAACTGTATATTTTCAGTTTCATATGGCCATATGGTACAAAGTAAACTTTGCCTGTAATTCACACAATGATAAAAATTAAGCAATTTTTCATCTAAGGTGATTCTTTCACAATTTGATAATAAGGAAATTATGCAACATATATATAATACTTTAGCATACATTTACATAATGATTGCACTTATAAGAAAACTTAATGACTGAAAGGATAAATTTACTCATTCATACACATTATAATCTTTGCTGGCAAAGAAAGTCAGAAATGAAGAAAATGGGTCATGATAAATACCACTCGCACAGTAACTCTACAGCAACTGGGTGGGCGTCTGGGGGCAGAGCATCCACCAAGCAAATATAGTAATTGGGTGGGAGTCTGGTGGTGAAGACCCCAAGTTACGAAGGTTTTTGATTCATACTGGGATATTTGTGGATTACCAGGATTGGCTGGAGTAAAATGGACTTCGGCTCAGAATAGTTCAAAAACTTCATACATCCTTACTAATACCCTCACTTTTTCATTTACAATGGAAAATAACAACAGATTATGTTAGTTACACCGAGAATAATTAAAACAAAGAATAAAAATAACTGCATGGTTGGCAGTCAGTCTGAATCGGGAATTACCATCAAAATATACCATGCAAAAGAAAGAAAAACAAGTCCTACCAGAAAAACAAAGAACGAATATAAATAACAACACCCATTCTCGAAACAAAACAAAAAATAAACAAACTAGAAACCCTATCCACTCACATCGCAAAATACAAAAAAATCTCAATACCATGAACTTATTTACATTTCCTCTGACCCTAAACAACGAGACATAAATCACCAATTAATTTCTTAATCACATAACCCATTCCCAAATTTAGCCCAAAACCTCCAGCAAATACCCTAACTCCCACCACGCAAAGCCTAAAATCTGACCGAAATACACCCAAATACGACTTAAATAAGCATAAAATCACCTGAAATACCCGAAATTCAGCGAGCTAAGGCATGATCAGCTGTTCCACAACGAGGTAAACATCGTGGGGGAGTTTGGACGAGAGCATTCATTGGCGAGAGAAAAATTGTCGTGTTATTGAGAGAATATGTGTAGGTATGTGTGTGTGTGATTATGTGTTCATGTATGTGTATATTCTATTTAAACATGTACGTGTATATTTGTTTTTGTATGCATATGCGTTTATGTATGTAAAATGTCTTTGATGTGAAAAAATTTGTGCACATATAATGAAATGCACGCAATCATCCATTAACATTCCAAGATAAAATACATAAATGATGACACAAATCGTAGACTAATAAATTAGTCAATGAAGATATATAAAAAGTATGATATCGCCGCTTTCGGTTGCCAGTTCATGATTTTCTTGGCGATTAAATGACGCCTCCATTTTGACTCCAGGCGTATATTTTCCCCGATTTTTCTATCAAAAGTAAGTATTTTCTTCTTCATAAACACGTCTTTATTATCATCTTGGCCGGTAAAAGTGAGTATATATGTGGAAAATGAGGTAGATATGTTGTACGAGATGAATTTTAGTAAGGGAGGAAAAGGGAGAATGGAATGTACTGTATATTTACTTGATTTTTTTCGATATTTTGGATACTTTTTCGTATTATGAAGCTTAATGAAGCATCTTATCGTCGCAATTATATGTTTCTGCATTGGTTTAAGCTTGGAGAACGAGAAATTGATATACAGGAATACAGAAACATTACAAACACAACTACAAGTAACACAAAAATGTAAACTCAAAATATATATACAAACATGAATATATTTTGATATGAACGATATTATTATTAATTTTCATACACAAACACAAATAGATGTTATAACAGTTATACAAAAGGAACATGGAGTGGATGAACTAACAAATTTTGACATTTCATTTATGACATGTTATGCCACCAATCATAAACTGTCAAGGAACTTGTTTGTCTGTTAACTTCATATACCATTTAACAATTTTGGTGATAAGCTGGTATATTGCTATCAGGTTTAAGGGTTTTAGAGACTTGGTTTTTTTATTAATATTATTATTAATTTTCTTATTTTCCTCCTTTTTGAGTTAGGTGTATGACACATATTTATGCACACATAGACATTACTTCTGGGCAATAAGTACGAACCTAACCCAGCCCAGCCCAGTGGTATCATCTCGTGTAACCCAACCCAACCCAGCCCAACCCAGCCCAACCCAATATAACTTAATCCAATCTAATCCAACCTAACTCAACCCAACCCACTTGATCCAACCTAACCTAACCTAACTCACCCTAACCTAACCTAACCTCACCCAACCCAACCTAACTTAACCTTACCAAACCCAACCTAATCTAATGTAATCTAACTTAATCCATCCGACCCAACCAAACCTAACCTAACCTAACCTAACCTAAGTCAACCTAAGTCAACCTAAGTCAACCTAAGTCAACCTAACCCAACCCAACCCAAGCTAACCCAACCCAATCTAAGCTAACCCAACCCAATCTAAGCTAACCTAACCCACCTGACCCAAACTAAACTAACATAACCCAACCCAACCCAACCCAATCCCAATCCCAATCCCAATGCCAATCCCAATCCCAATCCTAATCCCGCCCCACCCCACTCAACCCAATCTAAGCTAACCTACCTGCCCCAACCTAAACTAACATCACTCAACCCAACCTAACTTAATCTAATCTACCCTACCTATCTGCCTGCCTGCCTATTTACTTGATTTTTATTTGATTATTAATTTATTTGATTACTACCTCCCTCCCTACCTACCTATCTACCTATCTACCTCCCTCCCTCCCTCCCTCCCTCCCGCCCCCCCTCCCTCCCTCCCTCCCTGCCTCCCTCCCTCCCTCCCTACCTACCTACCTACCTACCTACCTACTTACCTACCTCCCTCCCTCCCTCCCTCCCTCCCTCCCTCCCTCCCTACCAACCGACCTACCTACCTATCTCTCTACCTACCTACCTGCCTCGCTACCTACCTCCCTACCTACCTCCCTACCTACCTCCCTGCCTACCTCCCTGCCTACCTACTTACCTCCCTCCCTCTCTCCCTCCCTCCCTCCCTACCTCCCTCCCTCCCTCTCTCCCTACCTCCCTACCTACCTACCTACCTACCTACCTACCTACCTATCTACCTCCCTCCCTCCCTCCCTCCCTCCCTCCCTCCCTCCCTCCCTCCCTCCCTCCTTCGCTCCTCCCTCCCTCCCTACCTACCTACCTACCTACCTCCCCCCCTACCTACCTACCTACCTACCTACCTACCTACCTCCCTACCTACCTACCTCCCTACCTACCTACCTATCTCCCTACCTACCTACCTATCTCCCTACCTACCTACCTACCTACCTACCTACCTACCTACCTACCTACTTACCTACCTACCTACCTATCTCCCTACCTACCTATCTCCCTATCTCCCTACCTACCTACCTACCTACCTACCTGCCTCCCTACCTACCTCCCTACCTACCTCCCTGCCTACCTACTTACCTCCCTCCCTCCCTACCTACCTACCTACCTACTTACTTCCCTACCTACCTACCTACCTACCTACTTCCTTACTTACCTACCTACCTACCTACCTACTTACTTCCCTCCCTCCCTACCTACCTACCTACCTACTTACTTCCCTACCTACCTACCCACCTACCTACCTACCTACCTACCTACCTACTTCCCTACCTCCCTCCCTACCTATCTACTTCCTCCCTACCTATCTACCTTCCTACCAACCTGCCTACCTACTTACCTCCCTTCCTGCCTATCTACCTTCCTACCTACCTACCTGCCTTCCTACCTCCCTACCTATTTTCCTCCTTACCTACTTACTTACCTACCTAACTACATACCTCCCTACCTACCAACCTACCTCCCTACCTACCAACCTACCTACCTACCTACCTACCAACCTACCTACCTACCTATCTCCCTACCTCCCTATCTACCTACCTACCTACCTACCTACCTACTTCCCTACCTACCTACCTACCTACCTCCCTACCTACCAACCTACCTCCCTACCTACCAACCTACCTACCTACCTACCTACCTACCTACCTACCTACCTACCTACCTACCTACCTACCTACCTCCCTACCTACCAACCTCCCTACCTACCAACCTCCTTACTTACTTACCTCTCTACTTACCTACCTCCCTCCCACCCTCCCTCTCTCCCTACCTCCCTCCCTACCTCAACCCAACCCAATCCAATTGAAAGTGGTATCATCTGGTGTCAAGACACTGCCATCTTCTTTATTTCACTATGCAGGCGCAGAATGGCTTTTCTGCCGTACCATAGTCGCTTCCTTTTTTTATTATTGTACCGAGTGTAAAAATTGTAGTAAAAAAAAAAAAAGAAAAATAAGAAAGAAAGAAGAGGGAAAGGGAGAGGATTTATTATTGTTGATTCTAATTATCATTATTGATTGATGAAAATTGCCATGTTGAATTTTTTTCTCTTTATTTGTTTGTTTCATTTAGAAAGACGATAGCTTAATTTTTTTTTTATAGTACTGTTTGAAATATAGCAAAGAAAATAAATAAAGTATGAAAAAAAAAGAAAGAAGAAAAGGAAAAGTAGAGGAAGAGGAAGATGAAAAAGAAAAAGATAAAGAAGAACAAAAACGAGGAGCTGAAAAAACTCTTCACTGTTAAGATGCAGTTTATCTAAAAGTTGCAGTCATCAGTTCAAGAAAATCCTCCAGACACAAGCGGTCACACCAAAAATAAAGGAAAATTTTGCAGAAAACTCCGCTCACAGCCAAAGGACACTCAGTGTTCCCAAATTTCAGCTCAATGTTGCCATGTATATTAAGGTAAAGACAGTGTTTCCTGGGGGTTGTTAGGGGGAGAGCCCCCATCAACCCACCCCTTGGGCAATGCCCAAAGGGTACACCCAATCAGGGCAACTTAGATTTTTTAATATATTTTGTAGCATGGAGTTGTGGACTTGTTCGGGTAAGTGCGTCTCTAGTGTAAAGAATTACCTGAGATGCAAATAGAATGCTGGGTAGTGCTCATTTTCTTGAGAAATGTGGTGGCTAGGACATTATTTTGCCTTTTTTCTCCAGTTTTGATCTAGTAATCATGTTATGATTATTGAGTTTTGTATTTTTTCTGATTCTAATGAATGTATGTCTGGGCAAGATTTCTGTACATTGTACAGAAAATGACAATGAAATTGTGCACCAGCCACTACATTTCCAGAGAAATTAAGCTACACTCCATACATCCTGAACAAGATATACTTAAAAAAAAAGTACAGAAGATATTAGTAATTTACGGTTTACATGCATATATATTTTGTTTTAGTAAGTATCAAGATACTGATATTTACCAATGAAAATGTATTTGTATAATGTAGATTGGCATAATGAAATATTTTTCAATTAATATATATTAATTTAAAGTAAATTGGTGCAGTGGAAGAAGATATTACTGCAGTATAAGGTCGCTGTGAAAGGCTTACTGTAAACTCCCAAACCACCAACTCGGCTCTGACACCCTAGGCCAGCTGTACCAAATTATATCAGTCATCAGGAGCAGAGGGTCACTTATGAACATGGTCTCTGGTTAGGTCTTTCTTTATTATATGTATGTAGGTTTTGCAAATAATAAAACAAAGTCTAAGTTCTCAGATTTTGAATTGCATTCAAATTATATAATAGAGATTTCAAAAGCTATACCAGAATGCTTGTAAAAGGGGAAATATTATAGTCAAGTATGAAATGGGAATAATGATATGAGTTGAATACAAAATTCACTATTTTAAGGAGAATAGATTGGATATTGGTAAGCCCTTTATAGAAACTGTGATAGAAGCAAGTTTATTGTAACTTGATGAAGGCTGAAAGGTGTTAAAAATGACAAAAAGCTAGTATCATTTGGGAAAAAAAATTCTGCCTTGTATTAAGAAAAACTATAATAATATATATTTTTGTTATCGTACAATATGTCAATTGAGTTTAGTAAAACAATTATGGGGGATGTATCAGTATAGAAAAAATAAATATTAGATTTGTTTCACATTTGATTTTACAAGCTTGCATTGTAGATAGGTCTATGTAGACATATATGGATAAGCAGACAGATGTTCCTTATGTACAGAGAATAAATATTACATTTGTTACATGCATGATTTTACAAGCTGCCATCTTGATATTCAGCATAACTTTAATAGATAACAAGAGATGGCAGTCATAGGTAAAAATGTGTCGATTTTTTTTTTTTTTTTTTATGTTAAACTTCAGATTGTTTTGAAGAAGTTTAGGGTCTGATGTATTTTGGATTACTTTACTAAAGCCCTGTTGTTGTCTGTGTGCAGTCAGGGCGAGTGGCATTTTGAATCCATATATAGAAAAAAGGAATTAGGAGTGATGTGTGTACTATTATAAGTATTGTATCGTTTGATGTTACTTGTGATTTTGGATAGTGTGGACAGGTCTGTGTAGGTGGTGGTTGTGATTTGTTTTGATTAAATTTTGGTTAGAAAATTATATGATAAGATGTTATTGTATATCTATTTTATTTTATTTATTTATATACTTTTTGTTCATTTAGGTTGCTCATTTGTTTGCTGTTTGTATTTTTGATTTTACTCTATAGAAAATTATAAGTTTATTGCTATGAATGAAAGAAAAAAAAGAAAGAAAGAAAGAAAAAAACAAGCCCAGAAAGGCATTATGCTCCCTGCCACTTCCCCTGAAATTTGATTTTTTTTTTTTTCTTTTTTCTTATTACTTTTTTATGTAAGTGTTGCCAGTTTCAAGTGTTTCTTATTTGTTTCTCTTCCTTTTTTCAGGAGGTGGCAGGAGAGCTGATTTTGTCTCAAGGGTTATCTAAAACAGGATTTATTTGGGAAAGAAACTTGCTTATTGTGACACAAAAACAAAAACAAAAACAGGGAAGGAATAAAGATGAATCGTTGGTATTGGTGCGACTCGAGCTTAACGTCTGGAGAAGCAGTTAGGTCAACCGTCAACGGGATCCGGTTGTATGACGGGGATAAGAAAACGAGCTATGACGATGGAAGGCTGACCTTGACCAACCTGCGTATGTTATGGAGGCATGAAAACCAGTCTTCTTCTTTGGGGCTCCACCTCGGCCTTGTGGTGCTTGTGGAGGAAGAGTCGGGCGGCTTTACTTCCAGTCCGAAGTTAGTACTCCATCTAGCTCTCCCTTCTCACACACAACCAGCTGGACCTGTGGCCTCTAGCAGTTACTCACACATCAAACTCTCATTTAGACAAGGAGGATGTTCGAGCTTTCATCAAGTGCTACAGAGGGCTCTTGGAGACCGGGAGTGGGAGAGAATAAATACTCAATCCTTGCCGCCACCAAGCCGAGGGAACCAGCACATGCCAGGGGGTAGGAAGATCCACACAGGCATCTTGGGCATAGAGCGCGATATCCAAGCAAAACAAGAGGAGACTAGTCAGAATATCAGCCGAGCTTTTGAGGACTTAAAGAATCTGATGGCACTAGCCAAGGACATGGTTTCACTTTCCAAAAATATTTCCAATAAGATCAAAGAGCATTCTGGGGATATATCGGCCGACGACACAACCCAGTTCAGATCTTACCTCCTAAGCCTCGGTATTGATGATCCAGTTACAAGAGAAACTTATGGATCTGTTACAGAATATCACAAGAGCCTTGCAAGGGAAGTGACGCAGGCATTAGAAGATGCTGTCAAGGAGGCTGGAGGAATGATGCTTCTCTCAGAAGTCTACTGTCGCATCAACCGAGCTAGGGGGCTCCAGCTGTTGTCGCCAGAAGATGTGGTGCATGCGTGCCAGGTGATGCAGCTCTTGGGACTGTCCCTTAATCTACATACATTCGAGTCAGGCGTGCAGGTACTTCAGACAGCTGGCTTAGATCAAGAAGAAGTTGTCAGGGAGACAGCTGAGGTCTTGAGCCAGCATGAGACAGATGGAGTTTCAGCTGGAGACCTGGCACGGGAATGTGGTGTTCCCTTACTTTTGGCTCAAGAGAGGCTCTTTGCGGCAGAGAGGTGTGCCAAAGCTGTGAGAGACGAATCAAGTGAAGGGCTTCGTTTTTTCCCCAATCTTTTTTCTCAGAGAGCATAATTTGCAACTGCTGTTGTTGCTTGTATGTATGTCTTTAGACAAAATACATGTTGAACACAAAATTTGCAAGATTTTTTTTTTTTTTTTTCTATAATTAAATGCAAAATCCAAAGTGTACATTATAGTTGATTAGAAGTAAGAAATGTTTTATAAGGGAGAGAATTATTATTAGTTATCATCATTTATAGTATTATAATGA
Source organism: Penaeus vannamei (assembly GCF_042767895.1). Taxonomy (NCBI): domain Eukaryota; kingdom Metazoa; phylum Arthropoda; class Malacostraca; order Decapoda; family Penaeidae; genus Penaeus; species Penaeus vannamei. The sequence continues at coordinate 5,262,364 of NC_091591.1, read as the reverse complement.
TTTGATTCTTTGATTTCTATGCTACTTGCTATTTTTGATTGATTGATTAATTACAATCTATTAATTCATGACATAGCATGTAACTACACCTAGATATAAACATTATATAATATACATGCAGTGTAGCATGACATGTAGAATCATTAATAAATAATGCAATTATCTGTCATAAATTCTCTTAAACTTTCATTCCACCTTTTATTCCCCTTTCCTGAAGTTGTATAGATTATCAAAAGAAAGGAATATTAATGATGATTTGCCACATGCGGCATGGAAAGGAATAGAATGACTACTCAAGCAACTTCAGTTTCTCAAAAACATCTCAGAAATAGAGATCAGAATATATGTAATGTAGCTAATTATAATTGCTCAAGGAGGTGACTTTATTTTTTGGGCTTTGTCTTACTCATCATGTGGAATTGCTCATCCTCATTTGTACCTAAGTTGTTCATTGTTGTCCCAGTGAGCTCACAGTGTTTGTAGAATAGGTTATTTCAGTTATGAAGCTTATGGAAAAAACTCACTCTCACTCTCTCACTCTCACTCTCTCTCTCTCTCTCTCTCTCTCTCTCTCTCTCTCTCTCTCTTTCTCTCTCTCTCTCTCTCTCTCTCTCTCTCTCTCTCTCTCTCTCTCTCTCACTCTCACTCTCACTCTCACTCTCACTCTCACTCTCACTCTCACTCTCACTCTCACTCTCACTCTCACTCTCACTCTCTCTCTCTCTCTCTCTCTCTCTCTCTCTCTCTCTCTCTCTCTCTCTCTCATTATCTTGCATTTGTTCCTCCACCCCCCATCTCTCTTCTGCTTTCCTTTATTTTCTCTACATCTTCTTTGTGGTACTCATCCCTCTCTCACTGGGCTATGAAAGGAACTTGGCATTTCAGGCTATTCTGTATTTCAAAGATGACCTAAAAAACAAGTATTCTACTTTTCATGTAGAAGCAAAGAAACTGTGCAAAGATATAAAACATCTAAAATTTCCCCACCTACCCACCACGGCTCTTTGTGACATTGTGGAATAAATGTACTGCAGGTCAAAAGACAATGGCATCGGCTTCAAGCACAAGCGCCAAGAATCTGTTTGTCGACTCGAAAACTAGACTGGCTGAGCGCGTGCAGGTGAACATTAACAACATGGGTTCCATCTGCAGACAAGTGAACCGCGGCTCTCAGTCAGCCGATATGTTGACACACTCGGCTCGGAACATGGCTCTGCAGGTCAGCATAGGGCCCCTTGTTACTGTTCTTTTGTTTGTACATATTTTTTATAATTTGTTTTTCCAGAGAATGTTCAACTGTGATGTCAGTGTTTTTTTTTTTTCTTCCTTTCTTTCCTTTTTATCAGTGTCATATTTTGGCTCTCTCTAAGGAAGTTTTTAAGGTTTTGTAGACTGTTGCTTGCTATTGAGTGGTATATTTCGTGTATGTTTGTAGGAGTATCATTTGGTTTAAGTAAATTTTTTGACTTGTTATAAGGTTATGTATTTCATGTATAAATTTGTCAACTTAGCATTTACATTTATTTTTTCTTGATGAAATATTATTATTATTGATTGCTACAGAAAACTTGAAATGATATATATGAATAAGAGAGGGTAAAAATGGTCTGTATATCATTTCAAGTTTTCTGTTGCAATCAATAATAATAAGAGTTCATCAAGAGTACAGGTGTGGTAGGTAACTGTTGTAGTTTTCATTTATTTCACTGAAGAATAAAATATGTCGGTTAAGAGTTCATATCTGACCAAATGATTAATTATTTGTCATTTTGCTTCTTTGTTAGTTCACTTTATTCTTTGTGAATCTTTTTGACAATTAGAGTATTTTTATTGAATCTAAGAACAGCATAATTGGAAATTACTTGGTTTACTGCACTGTGTCTGCCATTGCAGTTATTTCTGGAAGATTGAAAAATGATGAGTAATATATTAGATGCTGTGCATTATTTCTGGATATATATACTGTAGAATGGGGACATTGTTAATTGTCTAAACTTATTTTATTTGTTGTCAGTGATGCTACATTGGGATGTTCATCATTTTTGTTCAATCATGTTGTGGGATTGAGTTTCATTTAGATATAGTTTCTATTTTCAATACATTTATATGTATATAACTTTTACTTCTAGTTTAATGTTTCCTAGTTTACTTGGTGCCCTGCCTGCCCCTCAAAAATAGACCTAGTCTTTTCAACATCCTGGAATATATATGTCACAGCCAAAAGAATAGACAGTGGGATATATGTATGATCCCCCGGGCTACTAATTTTTCACTCGAACAGCTGACTACATATGAAACCCAATGCATGGCTCAGTATAGTATGGGAAGTCCTGTTCTGAATAGGATGAATATTCAGAATGCAGACTTCTTAAACCCAATCTTTAAGCTCAATTTCGATACTCGATTTAAAATGATCTAAGATGAAAGGATTGAAGTAGTTTCTCTGGAACTGCACCATGTACTCAAAAATACAGGACTAGTCTGGAAAGCTGAAGTTTCTCTCTCTCTAATGTACCGACATGTACTTGAGAATGTCTGGCTTGTCATAGAACTATTTTCATTATTATTATTATTATTATTATTTTAATTACTATTATTATTCTTTTTCATACCCTTTGCAAAAATGCCCGATTGATCATTAAATTTTCTTGCTGTGATAACATGTACTCAAGAATATGATACAACTCATCATTCTATCTGTTTTAGAAATAGCATTCAGATAGCATGAATAGTTATAGAAATTTTCTCTTGCAGGAACACGCACTAAAGAACGCGGAGGATAATCTGCAAAAGCTGAATCTGTTGATAACACACCTCGGCTACCAGCACGATTCCATTCAGCGTTCGGCTTATGCTCTGGAGAATGTGAAGGAACAGGTAATCTTGGTTATTTGTTGTCTTTATGTAATGATTGTATTATGTATTACACTTGTATATAACAATGGGTTTTGCAGCATTTGTAACAAGAATTGTGATGGTATTCTAGATTAGGTTCAGCAGAATGATTTGTTTTGATTCTATTTTCTGTAGAATTTGAATTGTTGAATTTTATATCCTTGCATCAGCCTTGCATTATCTTTCCACAATCATATTTGTAAGAGCTAAAAAAAAAATATATATATATATATATATGAAAGACAAAGAGACAAAAGAAAAAGTATCAATAATATTGAACTTTTAGCAAGAACTATGTTTTTTACTTCTCTTTTTATCCATTTCCTTCTATAATTTATTTCAACAAAAAATTTTCTCCTTACTAACAGGTACGAGACATGCAGCGATAGTTCTGGGCAAGAGAGGAACATAAACAAAATTAAGTATTTTTGGTATTTGAACAGAAGGGAAAAGTCAAGACCAATTCAGAAAATATTTCTTTTACAAATATATACCAAAGAGAATCATAAAAGAATATTGTGCACTTCTATAAAATAAAAAGGAAAGACAAGAAACCATGAAAATCACCCTAGAATTCCGAGGAGGGGCAGAGCTGCTGGTGAACAACGTAGCCAAGCACGCTGTCAATCTTGAGGGACCCAAGTGGAGCATGGCACAGCTGTTGAAATGGGTGAAGGATAACCTCATCGAAGAAAGGCCAGAGCTCTTCCTCCAGGGTGATTCTGTGCGGCCAGGGATTCTAGTGCTGGTGAACGATGCAGATTGGGAACTCCTAGGTCAGCTAGAGTACGATCTCCAGGAGAACGATAATGTGTTGTTTATCTCCACATTGCACGGAGGCTGATTTTTGACGTGTGAGGTGTATGTGTTGTGATGTGAGACATTAAAGATCACTTTATGATTTTGTATTTTATTATTGTTTTCTCTCTTCATTTCATTTTGGATTTTTGGTAAAATATATTTGTAAAACCTTTTTAATAACAAACTTGATCAAATGATCATGGAAGAAGGGCCAAAGAAATATGATTTACAAAAGATTTGTAATGTATACAAACATCATGAATTAGAAATCATTAGAATTTCAAGTAAAATTCATCTTCTATGAGAAGCCATAAGTTCTCACAATAAAGAAATATTGCAGTTCAAGAAGTGATTCTAATATTAATGGAGGATACAGTTACAAAATGAGAGCGCTAAATATTCTTATTATGTCAATTTTCTAACTGCTAATTATAAATACAAGCCTAAATATTTAGGTTGCAATAAATCCAACATTAATTTTTTGAAGGTTTATTGAACCAGCACATGGCGCAATTTATACAATATTCTTGTAGATAATATATCTATACTCTGTAATAAAGTTATGCATTCGTGTTCACTCACGCAGACATGGAAAGTTTGGTCAAAGTCTTTTGAAATTAAAATAATGAAAAGTGAAACAAAAAGGAAATAATGAGAAAGAGAGAAAGCAAACAAGAAACATTGAGTAAGATAGAGAGAGAGAAAAAAGAAAAAGTTAAGGAGGAAAACAGATGCTGAAAAAATTTAAATGAAGTTTGATTCGTATTTACTAATGGTTGGTGCATTGATTGCCTGGCCTGTTAGAGCCGCACAATGCCCATGTAGACTAGGCAAGGTCGGATGGGCATGACCCACTGCCTCTGCATATCTGTGCTCAGCAAGCGTCAACACCACATCCAGTAAGAAGGCACTATTCCGTCGGATGTTTGGTATCTAGAAGAAAAAAAAATGAAATGAGATCAATGATTTGAGTATTAGAAAATAAAAAATAACCACAATAAAGCATCATTCTTTAAATAACTTTTACAGTAGATAAAAAGTTTAAATATAGTTACTGTATTAGCAAAAATAACATCCTGTTAACTTTTTTTTTTTATTTACTATAAATATCAGTAAAGTTTATTTTTAAGATTGTCTTTATTAGTAAAACATCTACTTTACATACTCAGCTTATATTCCTGATTACACTCCATGCAAAAAAAAAACAAGATGTGAAAAAAATAAAATACAAGCTTAATCCTCAAAGTAATATTCTCATCTGTCCTCATCAATTCAAAACTACAAAAGTAAGTAAAATGTGCTCAGATCTATACCTGAACAAGCTATTTACAAGCTATTTACAACTGACATCTATATTCTTTACAAGTGTCTCACAACCTTTACAATATGCTTAGTATTCCATAGAATTTTTAAAATGAACTTGAATAAAGTAACAGTGCTATAAATAATATGACATCTATTTCCTAGAGTTTCTAAGCATCAACAACAATACAGTCTCAAAATTAACAAGACATTAAAAACCTATATGTTATCATTCACTTACTTCATTCTTGAAGAGCGCCTCATCCAGCGATGCCTTGCAATGGCGGAGCTGAGCAGAAAAGAGCGCTGTAAGAGACTCGTTAATGAGGTGTTCTGTTTCTGGCCAAAAGAGGCGCAGGACATCCTCCAGGTAGCCCAAGAAAGCACGGCTGAACTGGATGCTGTTGTTTGTCAATCCAACAGAGAGTTCATCTGGAGAAAGAAAAAGGTAAAAAATGATGACAGTTATGCCGCAATGATATCTGACAGAGCAAGTAACCAGGTAAACAAAGGAACATACAAGTAAAATGAAAAAATACCATGGTAACCCTATGGTGATGTTTGTGATGTAATATTATGCAATAGTCTAGACTTTGTGGCTAGGCTACAGCTGTGTGCAGATGGCTCGTATTTACATGCCATAGACTATTACATCAAAATTGGGATAGCTGTCACCATCACTGAGACAAAAATTTTCCTCCTATAACAATAGTTTGATATTTTGAGATCCATCATAGAATTTGCTTTAAACTTGAAAAATAAGAACTAGAAACATGACAAGTTTAAAAAGAAAAAGAAAAATAGGCATTTGGCAATCCTGAGAAGTTCTTGGCTCACATTCCTAGAAATATACAAGGAAAGTAAAAAATGCCAGAAAATAGCAGATAATCTCTCATTCTTAGTTCCACACACCTGTCACGTAAGTCTGTATGTTGGCGATACCAATGTCGTTCATGTCCTCGATAAATTTATTGAGCTGGTCCTTGTTCTCATACTTAAGGGTCTTCCAGGTGTCTTCCTGTCCCCTTAACTTGACAGCCTCCACCATCTTGTCTCTACCATCACGGATCCACTTCTCCACATCACGCAGCAAGAGGGTGTGCAGCGCAAATGTAAGGTCTAATCCTATGTCAGCCAGCTGTGGAATTGGCAAGGAGGAAGAGAAAATGGTCTATTAGATTTGGTAACATTATATTTCATTAGCTGTACAATATGCAACAGCAAGCAAGGATATTTTAGAATCTTATTTACAACTGACAAGTTTCTAAATAATTTTGATAGATATACAACAAAAACTGCTCTTTCCTCACCTGCTGGCAATGGTAATCAGCACGACTAATACATTCGGCAACTGTTGTGATGGTGGACTGAGTTGTAAACACATGGCGTGAGAACATTGAAGCGAAATTTGACACTTCATTGTGAGCCCACACTACAAACGCTACAGAAGAGCAGAAGATATTGAATTAGTTTTGGTAATTGTAATTCTTTCTTTAAAACCTTCTATGCTCTAGAAATTACCATGAATACATAGACATATTGATATAACTAAAAAAAAAAAAAAGTATAACACCACCAAATCAATGAAGATGGTGATGATGACAGTGATAGGGAGGAGGATGGAGAAAAAACAAAGCAAGGGAGGAAAGAAAGAAGGAAGGGAGGAAGAAATAATAATAACGAATCACATAACCCCTAACCTGAAGTACAGCTACGATTGGCTGGGAAGGCTTTGGTGAACTCGCGTCCTGTTTCTAGCAGATTGTGGAAGAAAATGGAGCAAAGCTGTCGGACATAAAGCACCGTCTTGCCCTCTAATCGCAGCCTCTTGAGTCCTGCCTTTAGTATGGCCCCACGATGACCAAGGAACAATTCACAGGCCTGTGTCAGGGGACAAGAACAATACAGTTAGAATTTGAAGAGACTGGAATTCTTGTGATTATTTAAACTGCTAATACACTGGAATAAATCAAATAATTTATTTAGAGTACTGAAGATATGAGAATTACACAACAGCCCTGTTTCAATACTCAAGAGGTCAGCATTATTAGCTTTAGTCAGAATAAGATAAACTTGAGACTTGTCAAACCTATCCTCTTTACATCAAGAACCTTAATGTAAAGCATTTCCTCATATACATTATTAACAAATTCTAAATCAAGTAATAACCTTATCAATAAATATCAGTTGACCAATTTTTCGTACCTGACTTGATTTGTTTAGATGCACTAACAGCGTGGTTGCCCTCCGAGCTGCACGGGGACCTCCCTGTAGACTCTTCTCTGGGGTTACACGCAGCTCCCCCTGTAGCACCTCCACCAAACTGCGAACTCTACCTTCCAAGGCACGTCTGAAAACAAAACAACCAAGTCAGATATTACAAACTTCTTTAATTTAACTGACATTCTGTCTAAGAACACACAAATGAAAGTGACAAAAAAAAAAAAAAGGCTTCCATCTCCCCAAGCAAAAGTCACAAGAACATACAAGGAAGACTATGTAAAATCACAAACCTAGAAAAACAGTGGGTAAGCCCCTAACACCACAAACCCAATTTCTCCCTCTTTCTTTCACATACACACAATCAATCCTCTACTCTCCTCTCCTCCCCTCCCCTCTCCTCTCCTCCCATTCCCTCCCCATCAGTCACTCACCTCATCTCATTATAGGCTGCAGTCTTGGGAGCCGAGTCAAAGAACTCACGGCCGCTGTCGATGAGACTGACAGCATCCTCAAAGTTTCTCTGTGCAATGGCCTGGTCAAGCTCCTCAGGCAGCTCTAGCACCCACTCAGGGGGGCCTACAGAAGGTGGTTGTATCTCCTGGAAAGGGTTCAAGCTGTCGTCGTCGTCTGCAAAGGCTGTAGGGCAGATAACATATTTTCAGGTGTTGATTTTGATACATAATACATTCTTCATTCACACTATCTATGTCTCTACATGAATTTCTTTCAAAAAATCTAGGACAGTGTTTTGTTATACAAAAAAAAATCTCTCATTACCTCAAACAAATACTATTACTGTGAAGATAAACTAAAACTCATCTGCAAAGAGGTTCTACACTCTGAAAGAGAAGGTGTCATCGCAAACCAAGAGCATGTGAAACCTACGATTGTTACTCTCCAATGAGTCCTCCTTGCTCAGACTCTGGTGCCGCTCCTTCTGCTGCTGCTGGGCTCGCTCCACCTTCTGCTTGTCTACTGTGACCTTGTTGGCCTTGGTGCGTTCTATTTCATCTAGCCAGTCTTGCTGTTAGAGGAGAGAGAGGCAAACTGTGAATCTATTATTCAATTAACAACATAACACATTTAATTTTTGCCTTCTTTCATTTTTCCTTTCATGCTTTTTTCTATTGTAATTTAACATAATATCTAGTCCTTAACATAGCTCACATTAGCTATCTCTTTATTGCAAACACATGCACCTTTACTTATTCTGCTATAAAGCTCTTATGAAATTAAAACTGTTCTCCCTAACTCTTTCAGGAATATTTTGAACACATTTTGATATAGCATTATTCATGCAATTGAATTAACATGACTCACCTTTGACTTAGCATCTGGAGCCATAAATACCCGAGTATCGGGGAAAATGAGGACTTTGAAGGCATTCTTCGTAGTTCCGCGATCCTTGATGTTGACTGGTAAGACTTGGTCTAGGGGGTAGAGCACCTCAAACCTATAACGTACTGGACCCCGCCTGTTACAAGCAAAGGGAACTCATGATTATCTCATTTTTGTCTGAATGTGTTTTTCTTTTTTATTATTATTATTATTATTATTCCTTGACACAGTACTAAAAAGGAACATTCATACAAAGTACTAATTACATATTGACATGCTTATTACAGACATTTTAGTTATAAATAGGAGTATGCCAAACTATCATTTAACCCCAAACATAACATATTTCATACCTTTTCAACATTGCTTCCTCAGATATTCAATATCATGTAGCAAGCTGAACATGTGTGATAAAAGTCCATATATTTTATCCCATAATTCTCCTGATATCCATCTAATTCATCTTCTTAATACAACCTAATCCATATTTATATATCACCCTATCCATTTTTTTGTATCATTCTAATCCAGAGGTTCCCAATTTGGGGGCCATCGGGTACTTTCTTGAGGGCCATGGAGCAGTATGAAAATTATGACGTCATATTAAACTGAAGTTTACCTCACCTAAATATATCCATCTCTCACATATCAATAAATTGGAATCTTTCCATAAAACTTTCTTATCCTCGAGTTACTAACACCATTATACTATTCATAAAAAGTAATAGATGAATCTAAAAAGAGGAGAGACACTGGCTTAGAGATTATTTGGTCAGGGGCCACAGAATGTAAAAGGTGTACTAATTCACCTACTTACATTATCCAAATCCCTTTGCAAGGTTGTTAATTGTAGACGTTAGCTTAACATACAGACTGAGATCTCACCTGTCACTTAGCCATGCTGCAATCATTAAGGAATCGTTTAACAGGTACGCGTGGACCCTCTGCATGGCCGTGTAGTCATCCTGGTTGAGTTCCACAAGGTCTCCGTCATAGACCAGATACCGATCTTCCACCTCCATTACATGCTGTGTGGGCGGGTGTGAATATGAATGTTAATATGGGTGCTCATTATTTTAGTGGCTTCTGTAGTTTCGTTTCTTACTTTTGTTTTCTTTTCTTTTTACATAATTCACTGATATAATACTAAATAACATTACATAATTATCATTTTCTTTCTCTGATACTATACTGAATAACATCATATTAAAACAAATTTCTAAATTCTTTGATATAAAACCATAAAGTATAATGCAATTCTCTCTTTTTCACTATTCCTTGATACATTACTATTTACCATACTTAGTTCGCAAATTTCTCTGCAAATTATTGTATGATATTTCTACGAGGTACTTACCGAAAGAGAAAATAAGCAAGTAAATAAGTAAATACACCAAATAATCAGAAATACACTATCCAACACACTGCAAACTACTCAATAATCAGAAGAAAAAACACTGGCCAACATACTATATGCAATTCAATCTTAATAACATTAAAGATTGGAATGAATTTTAACCTTCAATCACTACAAATAACAATAGATTTCTTAAGACCCACATGGCCATCACTTAGCTGCAATGTAAATTTTTATCACAGGACTAACACTGTCATGATGAAGTCCCGTAAACAAGTATATTAGTATAATACATGCATTATTTTGCTTTCTTTGTCATAAGCTTCATTAGTTTGGAAAAATAAGTGGCAAATCTGGCAGCTGTCTGGTCCTGAGATTTCCGGGTTGGTGAAGTTCAACCCTTGCTGATAATGTAATAATCTTAAGGTGCTAGTTTATCATTAGATATTGTCCTATTACTCTTACAATATAGTAAGCTCAATATGTTTCTCTCTCTCTCTCTCTCTCTCTCTCTCTCTCTCTCTCTCTCTCTCTCTCTCTCTCTCTCTCTCTCTCTCTCTCTCTCTCTCTCTCTCTCTCTCTCTCTCTCTCTCTCTCTCTCTCTCTCTCTCTCTCACACACACACACACACACACACACACACACACACACACACACACACACACACACACACACACACACACACACACACACACACACACACACACACACAAATCTTATGGTGCTTGTTTATGATCACTAAATATCCTTATTACTCTTCCACTACTAACACTAAATATAGCTTTACTACTTTAGAGAATAGAATAAAAAGAGGCTCAGTTTATTGAAATACAGTACACATATATTTTGCAAATATAAAAGAGGAGAAAAAAAAGGGAAGAGGAGAGGAAACAAAGAGAGAATTGAAGAGAAGAAATGAAGAAAGAATAGATGGGAAGAGAAGAGAAGAGAGGAAATAAAGTGAGAGAGGAGAGAAGATAAGAAAAGGGAAAAGAAGAGAAGACAAGACAAGGGAAAAGGAAAAAAGAAATGATAGAAGAAGAAAAGAGGAGGAAGAAGAAGAAGGAGAAGGAGAAGTTGAAGGAGAAGTAGAAGGAGAAGAAGGAGAAGTAGAAGGAGAAGGAGAAGAAGGAGAAGGAGAAGAAGGAGAAGGGGAAGGAGGAGAAATAGAAGTAGAAGGAGAAGAAGGAGAAGAAGTAGAAGGAGAAGAAGGAGAAAAAGGAAAGGGAGAGCGTAGAAATTGTTACTCGGCAAAAGAAAAAAGGAAATGAAAAATAAGAAAACAAAAACGAAAAACAAGTGATAAAAGAAATGGATGGAAAAGAAGGACGAAAAGAAGCATAAAAAAAGCAAAGAAAAAAAGAAAAAAAAGAAAAAGAAAAAAGGGAAATATGTACATTTAGAAGAACCACAAAAAGGAGGTAATAAATCTATATAATCAAAAAGGTAATACCAATTTCATTTCTGTACCTTCACTATTCGTTTCTGTGGATTAGGCGCAATAAACGAAAAAATCTGGTATTAGTGAATTAAGATATGACGTCGACTACACCCTGAGAATATATTGCTTAATTTATACTTGACTGGCATTGGTAAATAAAATATAAGAAAATTATAACAGGGAAAAATATCACAAAAAATAAGCATTAAAAAAATATACATCAAAATAAAAATCAAACAATCATAATGGTGATGATAATAATAACAACAGCAATAATAACAACAAAACAATAACAATAATAACTACAACAACAATAATAAGAATAACAATAACAATATTAATGATAATAATAATAATAATAAAATAATATTAAAATAATAATAATAATAATAATAGAAAAAAAAATAATAGTAATATCAATAAAAACAATAATATCAATGATGATGATGATAATCATGATTATTATCATCATCATAAAGATAATGATAATGATAATGATAATGATAATAATAATCATAATAACAAGAACAACAACAACAACAACAAAAAATAATGATGATAATAATAATAATAGTAATAATAATAGTAATAATAATAATAATAATAATAATAATAATAATAATAACAATAATAATAATAATAATAATAATAATAATAATAATAATAATAATAATAATAATAATAATAATAATAATAATAATAATAATGATAATAATAATATTATAATAATAACAACAATAACCATATCATTATATTATAAAAAAAGTCTGTCAATTTTTCACAAGGTCGTCTTCTGAACAAAGAGAAAATTTTAAAAATTTGTCTAAACAATGTTGTAAATATGTGACATTTAATTACTATCATCCCATCAAGGCTTAGTATTACTATCTGACTTATAAGTAACAAATATTTATCAAATATCATCAAAAAAGCTTGAAGGTTGTAACAAATATCTTTAGTAAAATGGAAAAAAAAAAAAATCATAATTCTCTTATGATTTTAAAGAAGCATCCCAAAATAAATAAACTAAGAGTACATCATAAAACATAAAGATAAAAAAACGGAAACAAAAAATACAACATGCCCTCTTTTATTAGTCAGATGGCTAAATGATAATTCCGTTTTTACGCACCGAACATCCTTCAATTTTTTCCAACAGTCCTGTGAGCTTCTTTCTGTTTTCCCTCTCCCGCTTCTGTCTGACTTCCTGTGGGTTCACTTCGATCATTTCCTGGGCTGCGCTTCCTGGTCCTCGGTCACCTACGGCCATGGAAATGTATCATATTCAATGGCATAAAAATTATATAAGTATACACATGAACAAGCAAGTAGATGCATTTATTTGAAAACGTATATATAGAATGTGTGTATATGTGCATACCCACGCAAACATTCACCATGTAAAACACATGTGCATTAACACACACAAAAGCAATTAAGTAAATATCAGACCTTATCATGGGATAAGGTTTAACAGCTAAACAATATGGTAATATAGCATTGTGGAGTGCTATAATTTAGAAAAAAAAATAAAAAAAATCCAGACACATTATTTTGATATTTAAGAGAATTTACAACAAACACTAAATGTTATAACCATTGGTTGATTACGATAACTTCAACACACCTTTTCAACCTATCAGAAATATTTGCAACTGAAATCTACCTTATGATAGACCCTCATTTCATGTTCAAAAAGTCTGACATATACTTTGAACCATTAAAAATAAAATTATATATCCATATATCTATATCTATGTATCTTGTTTCTAAGGAAAACTAATTTCAAACATTATACTGAATCATTGCAATCAAATACCATGATAAATTATTTGTGTAATATATTGGAAACTGACCTGTTATTGATAATTCCAATAAAGATGTTAAAAGAGATTTCTGTTCAGTAATGAGATGGGATAGTTGGTACATCTCACTCTCTAAATCTGTGAAAATACAAGAAAATAACACATTATAACACTGGAAGCTATATCTAATAAACTAAATATTTACATCTTGAACACTTTCAATTTGGTGAAACCTTTGCCAGTGCCATGGAGGTAAGCTGG
>NC_091591.1:5236441-5243941 GCF_042767895.1 Penaeus vannamei | reverse complement strand
CAGTGCAAATAATCATGGTTATTCACATAACTTTCCATTGCAGGGGGCTGCGCCCCCTGCGACCCCTCTGGGGGGGCAGCCGCCCCCCAACCCTCGCCGAGGAAACAAAACCTCCACCACGTATTCGCGGCAGGCAAGAGCGTTACACAATCATCGTCGATGTCGGAGCGGCGGGCGTAATACAATTACCTCGTAAGATTCCCACTGAATCAGCATATTAACCTTATTATAGTCAGCATTGCATATAGAGACGATTGTAGTATAATCAGGATGAACAAGGCGGCCCGCCCTCGTCGGCGGGTTTTGCGCCTCTTTCGATGTTACACCGATGGCCTCAAGGTCGATTTTCCCTTCCTCTGGAATAACGACATCCGTATTCCTAACCGAAATAACCGTCGCGTTCAGACGTCAGTCATAGCGGCCGCGATGGCCGAGTGTGGAGGGTGCTCGTATTCGGAGACGGATTTTCTGCGCGAAATTGCAACTAGCCAGGAAAAAATGCTAGAGATGTGCTTCCGCCACGGCCTCCTCCGTCGGGAGAAAGCTGTATCCTCCGGCCTAGGACCTCCTGCCGGACGCACCCTGCCTCCTTAACATTCTGCGGCAAAGGAGCACTCTCCCTACTAATTAGCGGCATTAATCAATCAGGTTAGTACCTTAAAAATCCTAGGTTATTGTAGGTTATCGGCACCGCATCTAGTTCGTGTGCGCTCTATCCTGCCGTGAATACGTGGTGGAGGTTTTGTTTCCTCGGCGGGGGTTGGGGGGCGGCATCCCCCCCAGGGGGGTCACAGGGGGCACAGCCCCCTGCAATGGAAAGTCATGTGAATAACCATGATTATTTTCACTGTGAGGTTATATTATTAGGGTAATTTTATATATTAAGTCCGCCGCTCCGACATCGTCGCCCGTGCTATCGGGGCCAAGTTTGTCGCTAAATGGGTGTTTCCGCGCAATAAAACCTACATATTTGCATTCTATAGAGTGAGAGGAATCCAACGATACCAAAATCGTCGAAATGGGGGTTTCCACGCAATAAAACCTACATATTTCCATTGTATAGAGTGAGAGGAATCCAACGATACCAAAATCGTCGATATCGATTATGCGGACGTAATATAGAAAATTACGTCAAGATTCTTCCCTGTTAATTCAGGTATGCCGTAAGGCTGTTGCTCTCGCACCAACACTTCAACACTTGCATGGACTTGCAGGCGCGATGCCACGGGTGTGTGTGTGTGTGTGGGGGGGGGTGCGACACCGCTCCAAAGGTCACAAATCGTCATTTCACTCGGCAGAATAATAATAATAATAATAATAATAATAAAACAGTTTACTCGGCAAACTTGGTGGTCGGCATAATTTAAGAAATCAATGATCATGGTTTGTAACTCGAAGTTTTCATTTTCATTTCAATTTGGTCCTTTTCGAAACAAGATATTAAAAAGTACGAAGTGTGGATTTAATTTTTAAAATGTTACGCGGTAACCTTGCGCCCGACACCCCCCAAAAAGGTTTTCTAGCGCCGCCCCTGTGGACTGGATAATGGGTAAAGCTATCTAATTATACATGCGTACATATATACTGTGTATGTATGCGTGTGTGTATATTTATGTGTATATATATATATATATATATATATATATATATATATATATATATATATATATATGTGTGTGTGTGTGTGCGTGCGTGTGTGTGTGTGTGTGTGTGTGTGTGTGTGTGTGTGTGTGTGTGTGTGTGTGTGTGTGTGTGTGTGTGTGTGTGTGTGTACATATATAATTATATATATACATACACACACACACACACACACACACACACACACACACACACACACACATATATATATATATATATGTATATATATATATATATATATATATATATATATATATATATATATATATATATATATATATATATATATATATACCCAGCACTGAAGAATCCTGGTTTAGATGTCTCTTGGTCCAAGACTAAGGGACAGGATTTTGATATCCGTCATTAACCGATTTCAAACATGCAGTATCTCCAACGGTTCTCTTAAATGTAACAAACAGATTGCAACTTATACTAAGTTTGAATATGAATGAATTAATTTCAGGTTGAACTACCATGTGAGTTGAACATATTTTGGTTATATGCTGAATGTGAAAAGAAGAAAGATAGTAAAAGAAAAAAATCAACAGATTGGGTTCCTACATTGCAATGAAATGAAACGCTCATGTTCAGGGACACTTTGAACACATTTTCCAGTGGAGGTCCTCCGTCACCGCGGTTCTGATTGGTTGCGGCTCAAGGTCGAACTTAATTGTCTCATAGTCTCTAAACCTTGACTACATATCGCCATGCTGCATTTTGAATAGGCCTACTTCAGAATTTTCAGAATTGGTTCTCCGATATCAAATTATGAAAATCAGAAGGCACTGGGTCAGACAAAAGAGTAAAATCTGTAACCATTGTAAATTATATATCCATTCTGGACTATTACTTTCTGCAATGGTCAAGTTCGAGTTTGAATATTAATTTCAAAGTACTTTCATATATTTTCAAATAAGATGTAAATCAGGTAAAGCTAAAACACTAACGAAAAATGTTGTACATGTTTATTGCACATGAATCCGTCTTCATAGGTACTTTTATCGTGTAAACAATTTTCTACAATGATAAAAAAATAATAAGAATTTACAACATTCATAATTGTTTTTGCTAGCAGAATGATTAAACAAAACACTGTATGTTTACTGAATAAGGACTTTACACACCTGGTTGCTTCTCCAGATAGGGCAAGGAATTTAAGTAATATTAAAAGTACCTTTGGTTGCACCAAAATATAAGGTTTCTTGCTTGTTGTTCAAGGTGTTAGATGATCAATTTGGTTTGCGGATTCTGTAGGGAAGAAGACCGGATTTGTTGCATTGTTACTGAGGGACAGCTGGTCTCGTCTGCTTGATAGGCTCCTCTGGGACAGCTGGTCTCGTCTGCTTGACAGGCTCTTCTGGGGCAGCTGGTTTAGTCTGCTTGATAGGCTCCTGTGGGACAGCTGGTTTAGTCTGCTTGATAGGCTCCTCTGGGACAGCTGGTTTAGTCTGCTTGATAGGCTCCTGTGGGACAGCTGGTTTAGTCTGCTTGATAGGCTCCTGTGGGACAGCTGGTCTCGTCTGCTTGATAGGCTCCTCTGGGACAGCTGGTCTCGTCTGCTTGATAGGCTCCTGTGGGACAGTTGGTCTCGTCTGCTTGATAGGCTCCTGTGGGACAGCTGGTCTCGTCTGCTTGATAGGGTCCTGTGGGACAGCTGGTTTAGTCTGCTTGATAGGCTCCTCTGGGACAGCTGGTCTCGTCTGCTTGATAGGCTCCTCTGGGACAACTGGTTTCTGACCGACAAAGTTGAAGTGAGGATACCAGCTCAGGCCAATCCTCAATTCACCTAATGAATTTCCAAACACGTAATCCTCCACTGGTTCTAAAACAGCTGGTTTGGTCTCCACTGGTTCTGAAACAGCTGGTTTGGTCTCCACTGGTTCTAAAACAGCTGGTTTGGTCTCCACTGGTTCTAAAACAGCTGGTTTGGTCTCCACTGGTTCTAAAACAGCTGGTTTGGTCTCCACTGGTTCTAAAACAGCTGGTTTGGTCTCCACTGGTTCTAAAACAGCTGGTTTGGTCTCCACTGGTTCCAAAACAGCTGGTTTGGTCTCCACTGGTTCTAAAACAGCTGGTTTGGTCTCCACTGGTTCTAAAACAGCTGGTTTGGTCTCCACTGGTTCTAAAACAGCTGGTTTGGTCTCCACTGGTTCCAAAACAGCTGGTTTGGTCTCCACTGGTTCTAAAACAGCTGGTTTGGTCTCCACTGGTTCTAAAACAGCTGGTTTGGTCTCCACTGGTTCTAAAACAGCTGGTTTGGTCTCCACTGGTTCTAAAACAGCTGGTTTGGTCTCCACTGGTTCTAAAACAGCTGGTTTGGTCTCCACTGGTTCTAAAACAGCTGGTTTGGTCTCCACTGGTTCTAAAACAGCTGGTTTGGTCTCCACTGGTTCTAAAACAGCTGGTTTGGTCTCCACTGGTTCTAAAACAGCTGGTTTGGTCTCCACTGGTTCTAAAACAGCTGGTTTGGTCTCCACTGGTTCTAAAACAACTGGTTTGGTCTCCACTGGTTCTAAAACAGCTGGTTTGGTCTCCACTGGTTCCAAAACAGCTGGTTTGGTCTCCACTGGTTCCAAAACAGCTGGTTTGGTCTCCACTGGTTCTAAAACAGCTGGTTTGGTCTCCACTGGTTCTAAAACAGCTGGTTTGGTCTCCACTGGTTCTAAAACAGCTGGTTTGGTCTCCACTGGTTCTAAAACAGCTGGTTTGGTCTCCACTGGTTCTAAAACATCTGGTTTGGTCTCCACTGGTTCCAAAACAGCTGGTTTGGTCTCCACTGGTTCTAAAACAGCTGGTTTGGTCTCCACTGGTTCTAAAACAGCTGGTTTGGTCTCCACTGGTTCTAAAACAGCTGGTTTGGTCTCCACTGGTTCTAAAACAGCCGGTTTGGTCTCCACTGGTTCTAAAACAGCTGGTTTGGTTTCCTTTGCTGGTTCAAGAACAGCTGGTCGGGTTTCCTTTGCTGGTTCTAGGACAGCTGGTTTGGTTTCAGCTGAGATCAAGTCAAGGGATCTAGTTTTTCTCACAAGTGGCCTAGTCTCCTTTGATGGTTCAAGAGCAGCTGGTCGGGTTTCCTTTGATGGTTCTAGGACAGCTGGTCGGGTTTCCTTTGAAGGTTCAAGAACAGCTGGTCGGGTTTCCTTTGATGGTTCAAGAACAGCTGGTCGGGTTTCCTTTGATGGTTCAAGAACTGGTCGGGTTTCCTTTGATGGTTCAAGAACAGCTGGTCGGGTTTCCTTTGATGGTTCAAGGACAGCTGGTCGGGTTTCCTTTGATGGTTCAAGAACAGCTGGTCGGGTTTCCTTTGATGGTTCAAGAACAGCTGGTCTCGTTTCCTTTGATGGTTCCTCTGGAGAATGTTCTTGTGTTGCGGGGACCCATTTCAAGCTCAGATGCAGTTCTCCAAGGGAAGTTTCAGCAACTGTGTGTGTTGCTGGAACAACTTCACCCTCTGAAACTGCCTCCACTGGCTCCACAACAGCTGGTTTGGTTTCCTTTGATGGTTGAAGAACAGCTGGTTTGGTTTCCTTTGAGGGTTGAAGAACAGCTGGTTTGGTTTCCTTTGAGGGTTGAAGAACAGCTGGTTTGGTTTCCTTTGAGGGTTGAAGAACAGCTGGTTTGGTTTCCTTTGAGGGTTGAAGAACAGCTGGTTTGGTTTCCTTTGAGGGTTGAAGAACAGCTGGTTTAGTTTCCTTTGAGGGTTGAAGAAGAGCTGGTTTGGTTTCCTTTGAGGGTTGAAGAACAGCTGGTTTAGTTTCCTTTGATGGTTCAAGAACAGCTGGTCTGGTTTCCTTTGCTGGTTCTAGGACAGCTGGTTTGGTTTCAGCTGAGATTAAGTCAAGGGATCTAGTCTTTCTAACAACTGGCCTAGTTTCCTTTACTGGTTGAAGAGCAGCAGGTCGGGTTTCCTTTACTGGTTGAAGAACAGCTGGTCGGGTTTCCTTTGATGGTTCAAGAACAGCTGGTCGGGTTTCCTTTGATGGTTCAAGAACAGCTGGTCGGGTTTCCTTTGATGGTTCAAGAACAGCTGGACGGGTTTCCTTTGATGGTTCAAGAACAGCTGGTCGGGTTTCCTTTGATGGTTCAAGAACTGGTCGGGTTTCCTTTGATGGTTCAAGAACAGCTGGTCGGGTTTCCTTTGATGGTTCAAGAACAGCTGGTCGGGTTTCCTTTGATGGTTCAAGAACAGCTGGTCTCGTTTCCTTTGATGGTTCCTCTGGAGAATGTTCTTGTGTTGCGGGGACCCATTTCAAGCTCAGATGCAGTTCTCCAAGGGGAGTTTCAGCAACTGTGTGTGTTGCTGGAACAACTTCACCCTCTGGAATTGTGATGAGGGTTCCAGGACGTGTCTCTGCTCCAGTGGCGAGGCTTCCTGGAAGGGTTTGGACCCCTGTGACGAGGTTTCCAGGACGTGTCTCTGCTCCAGTGGCGAGGCTTCCTGGAAGGGTTTGGACCCCTGTGACGAGGTTTCCAGGACGGGTCTCTACTCCAGTGTCGAGGCTTCCTGGAAGGATTTGGACCCCTGTGACGAGGTTTCCAGGACGGGTCTCTACTCCAGTGTCGAGGCTTCCTGGAAGGATTTGGACCCCTGTGACGAGGTTTCCAGGACGTGTCTCTGCTCCAGTGGCGAGGCTTCCTGGAAGGGTTTGGACCCCTGTGACGAGGTTTCCAGGACGGGTCTCTACTCCAGTGTCGAGGCTTCCTGGAAGGATTTGGACCCCTGTGACGAGGTTTCCAGGACGGGTCTCTGCTCCAGTGACGAGGCTTCCTGGAAGGGTCTCGACTCCCGTGCCAGTGTTGTCTGGAGTAATCTGGATCTGTGAATTCTCGACATCCTGTAATAGATGAAGACATTTGAATCATTCCTATTTACTTTATATTGAAGAAGCTTTCGAAATTATTTTGCACGCAGGGTAGCAAACAAACGCTTTACAAAGAGAGAGAGAGAGAAATTATGATGTCCCTCCAGGGCCTACCTCAGCCAGTGCAAGGCTAGCAGGCAGAATCCGAACTTGGTTAGTGATCTCAATAACATTTCCTGAAGGGGCGTCAGCAATAACATTCTTGCTCGAAGAGGCCTTCTGCAGCAGCAGTGGAGACGCCGCAATGACAGTGGCCATCGACAGTAAGAAAGGAGCCAAGAGGACCTTCATGGTGGTATTCCTGGATCTCGAGTGTGCAGGTTCTCTTTTCCTCCCACAGTGAAGAAACAGCGCTCGGCCGTTCCTTATAAATCACCTACAGTCGTGATAACGATCGTGTGACTCTTTTTTTAACCCTTCGCTAAGAGACGATGAAGTTATAAAACCTTTTATACTCCGCGGGTAGCATATCTGAGGTGATCCCTTTTCTGAAAACCAGATGTCGTAAACTTAAGACCCTTTGGAATTCTTTGTCTTGGCAGTAAACAAATCCGTTGTAAAAGGTAAATTTTATTACTAGTTACCTGCTTATTGTCTCTTTCGAGCATCATAAACTATGGTTTTCGTGACTGATAAGGGGGTCGTAAGGCAATCTCGGCGGGTGTGGAAGTGAGGATAAAACAGATTTTTCCGGATCCTTTTTGTGCTAAAAGTTTTTACATGAAATGTTTCATTAAATGCATAGATGTTTATGTATATATATGAAACACTCACACACACACACACACACACACATATATATATATATATATATATATATATATATATATGTATGTATATATATGTGTGTGTGTGTGTGCGCGCGCGCGCGCGCGCGCGCGTGTGAGCGTGTTTGTGTGCATAAATTCATAAACACATACGCATGTAAGTATATGTATATATGTTTATATGAGTATCTGTGTGTGTGCGTGCGCGATAATGAAATCTTTACGTG
>NC_091591.1:5223941-5226441 GCF_042767895.1 Penaeus vannamei | reverse complement strand
AGTCACCGCCACGAATGGTAACGCTATCAGTTACTGCCACGAATGGTAACGCTATCAGTTACTGCCACGAATGGTAACGCTATCAGTTACTGCCACGAATGGTAACGCTATCAGTTACCGCCACGAATGGTAACGCTATCAGTTACCGCCACGAATGGTAACGCTATCAGTTACTGCCACGAATGGTAACGCTATCAGTTACTGCCACGAATGGTAACGCTATCAGTTACTGCCACGAATGGTAACGCTATCAGTTACTGCCACGAATGGTAACGCTATCAGTTACTACCACGAATGGTGACGCTATCAGTTACTGCCACGAATGGTAACGCTATCAGTCACCGCCACGAATGGTAACGCTATCAGTTACTGCCACGAATGGTAACGTTATCAGTTACTGCCACGAATGGTAACGCTATCAGTTACTGCCACGAATGGTAACGCTATCAGTTACCGCCACGAATGGTAACGCTATCAGTCACCGCCACGAATGGTGACGCTATCAGTTACCGCCACGAATGGTAACGCTATCAGTTACTGCCACGAATGGTAACGCTATCAGTTACTGCCACGAATGGTAACGCTATCAGTTACTGCCACGAATGGTAACGCTATCAGTTACCGCCACGAATGGTAACGCTATCAGTCACCGCCACGAATGGTAACGCTATCAGTTACTGCCACGAATGGTAACGCTATCAGTTACTGCCACGAATGGTAACGCTATCAGTTACTGCCACGAATGGTAACGCTATCAGTTACTGCCACGAATGGTAACGCTATCAGTTACTGCCACGAATGGTAACGCTATCAGTTACCGCCACGAATGGTAACGCTATCAGTCACCGCCACGAATGGTAACGCTATCAGTTACTGCCACGAATGGTAACGCTATCAGTTACTGCCACGAATGGTAACGCTATCAGTTACTGCCACGAATGGTAACGCTATCAGTTACCGCCACGAATGGTAACGCTATCAGTCACCGCCACGAATGGTAACGCTATCAGTTACTGCCACGAATGGTAACGCTATCAGTTACTGCCACGAATGGTAACGCTATCAGTTACTGCCACGAATGGTAACGCTATCAGTTACCGCCACGAATGGTAACGCTATCAGTTACTGCCACGAATTGTAACGCTATCAGTTACTGCCACGAATGGTAACGCTATCAGTTACTGCCACGAATGGTAACGCTATCAGTTACCGCCACGAATGGTAACGCTATCAGTTACTGCCACGAATGTAACGCTATCAGTTACTGCCACGAATGGTAACGCTATCAGTTACTGCCACGAATGGTAACGCTATCAGTTACTGCCACGAATGGTAACGCTATCAGTTACCGCCACGAATGGTAACGCTATCAGTTACTGCCACGAATGGTAACGCTATCAGTTACTGCCACGAATGGTAACGCTATCAGTTACTGTCACGAATGGTAACGCTATCAGTTACTGCCACGAATGGTGACGCTATCAGTTACTGCCACGAATGGTAACGCTATCAGTTACTGCCACGAATGGTAACGCTATCAGTTACCGCCACGAATGGTAACGCTATCAGTTACTGCCATGAATGGTAACGCTATCAGATACTGCCACGAATGGTAACGCTATCAGTTACTGCCACGAATGGTGACGCTATCAGTTACCGCCACGAATGGTAACGCTATCAGTTACCGCCACGAATGGTAACGCTATCAGTTACCGCCACGAATGGTAACGCTATCAGTTACTGCCACGAATGGTAACGCTATCAGTTACTGCCACGAATGGTAACGCTATCAGTTACTGCCACGAATGGTAACGCTATCAGTTACTGCCACGAATGGTAACGCTATCAGTTACTGCCACAAAGACATCACAATGCGGATATAGTGAAGAAATGTAAATTTCACATGAAACTAGCAAGAATAAAATCCACACAAATTCTCGTGAACTTATAGGCCTACATTGTACTAGAATGTATGGAACCGATAAATAGGTGAACTATTAAAGATTTCTTCTCTGACTTAATTATTACAAATGCTATAGAAAAAAAATACCATGCTGATATATAAACTGGCAATACCAACGCTAAATGAGTATAGCAATATCTGTATCTGTCGGCATTTTGACAATACACTCCAAAGTGCATGGGCAGAATAAGCTTGAGATATTTCCTTTGACAAATGGCGATGAATAAAAAAAAATATTTGATCCGGTTCTTTGTTTAACAATGATGGAAGATATATAAATAAAAATCGGTTTGAACTGTCTCTTTAGTTTGAGTTAACAATAATATATTAATATAACATTGTTTTTATTGGTTCCTATCTATACAGTAAATATATATCTAACATGATGGATGTAATCAAATAAATATTTTTTTTTTTCTACATGTGCTTAAATAGTGTTTTATCTCTGACGATTATTTAAACAATCTCGTCGTGTCTAGTTCTGTTTACATGTTACGTGATTGGCCGAAGCAACCTAAAAGATTATGTATGGCGCTC
>NC_091591.1:5193941-5196441 GCF_042767895.1 Penaeus vannamei | reverse complement strand
AAAAGAAATATGTAACAGTAGCAAGAAATGACCTACAGTCAAATTATCGTGACGTTTAAATACTCTCGTTATGTAAACAAGGAATAAAGGGTAAATGGAATTTCTAGATGTAATTTGAAATATTCTCAAAATGAACATGTCGGCAAGTTGGTTAAACTCTTACTAATGCTATTGTAATTGTTTGGTGGCATTTATTTTAATATAGAGAGACAAAGTAGGTATCTTGCAGCAACTGACATTCCTGGGTCTTTGAAGAAACACACAGACACCCACACGCACACACACACACACACACACACACACACACACACACACACACACACACACACACACACACACACACACACACACACACACACACACACACACACACACACACACACATACACACGAAAAGGGAAAGAAACGCCCTCTAAAAGTAACATTCATAAGCAAATGGTAACTGTTATAGTAAAGAAAGCCAAAGGCCAGGCCACCCGACGAATATAAGAAAATCTGAATAAGAAAAAATATGACCAAAGATGACAGAGAAACACTAAAAGAAGAAAAATTGGAAGAATAAAAATGAACAAAGGACTGAAGTAAAAAAAAAAAACTTTGGAGAGTAAGAGGTCTTCAAGCAAAGTAAATATATTATCGGAACCAAAATGAGGAAACAGACAAATATTACCCTTGCAGCCAAAAGGAAAACCAAAAGATTAAATAGTTTATACAAGTAATGATGGTTTACCTTCGAAGTTACAAGAACTAGAGACAATATTTGAAATGAATAAACCAGATGTAATATGCATCACTGAAACCAAACTGGATACCTTCATAGACGATGTAACATTAGGAATCAAAGACTAGAATATTTGGAGAAAAGATAAGGCAGATGAAAATAGAGGGGGGGTAACAATATTAACAAGGAAATGAAATATTACAAAGGAGTTAGAAATTTATCAAGAACCCATAGTTGAACTAAAGGTAATTGAGGTAGAAACAAACGGAGTAAACATAATAATAACCACGGTATACATGCCACCTCATACATCGGTGTGGTTACAAGAAAATTTTCAAAAACTAATTAAAGAGCCTGGAAGAAGTTCAACAACTTTCGGAAACCAATGCAAAAGAAATTCTTATCACGGGATTTTAATAGCAAAATCGACGAGGAAAGTTTATATCCTAGAGTGCAACCACATTCGTTGAATGCTAAATTACAATGTCATAAATGAGTATTAACGATAAATGAGCATAACGATGATCTTAAGGATATCGAGTACTGTCCTCCTTTAGGAAAAAGCGACCAAGTAGTGATTAACCTAAAATACTGTCTGCCACAAGAAAAACATCGTAAGCAAGTAAAGAAAGGGAAAGTAGAATTACAAAAGAGGTGATTATAGAAGCCTTAAAGATTCCTTTGATAGCATAAACTGGGAAATAATTTTGGGCGATGAGAACCTTGATGTTCAGTATTCAGAATTTTGTAATATTAAAAAAAAAGAGTGGAGAAATTCATATCAAAATTCAAAATAGCCAGAAATGGTTCAATGAAATGAGTATACCTAAACCATGAAAGATGCGAAATTAAACTTTGAAAGGGATATAATCAACAAATGTACGTCAACCAAAATAAATAGTAAAACTAAGAGTAGATATCTAATTGGCGCCATCAAAGACAATAACATTATTTTTTCCAAGGAGGGAGAAATGTGTGAAATCCTAAATGAAAAATTTCAGTCAGTGTTTGTTCAGGATCCATACTTTGATATGGTAAATACTCGTACAAACGTAAAGGACATCGAAAATATCACCCTCAAAAAGTATGAAATAAAAGATATACTGAAAGGATTAGACAAGACCAAAGCAGAGGAATCATAAGAAATTTCTAACTGGGTTCTCAGTTAGAAATTATTGTTAATAATTATTATTAATATTCCATAATTCAGTGAGACAAACTACCAAAAAGATGGAAACGCTGATGTCACACCCTTTTATAAAATCGGCGATAAACAAAACCCACTAAATTATTGACCAGTCTCGTTAACTAGTGTAGTATGCAAACAGCTAGAAAGGACAATTAGGAAACAATGGGTTGAAGTACGTGAAAAACACGAAATGATATCAAATAAACAATTCGGTTTTAGAGAGGGAAGGTTGCGTAAGAAATCTCCTCTGTTTTTTTGATAATCTAAAATATTACAAGAGACGGTTTGTGTGTACTTGGACTTTAAAAAGTCTTATGATAATGATAAGGTGTCTCACAGAAGACTACTATGGAAATTAGAGCATCTAGGTGGAGTGAAAGGCAAACTACTCGCATGGATGAAAGACTTTCTTCATGATAGATAAAAATATGCCCAGGTAGTTATCTGAGTATGTTTGCAGATGACACGAAGATACAAAAAAGAAAAACAGACGTCTCATGCCAATGCCTTCAAAGTGACGAGAACTTATTCACGTGGAGTTGTACATGGAAAATGGAGAAAGTCAAAATCGCCCACTAAATTAGGAGACG
>NC_091591.1:5156441-5166441 GCF_042767895.1 Penaeus vannamei | reverse complement strand
TCGTGTGTCAAATGAGTAATTGTTAGATATCCAATAACTGTTTATCAGAAAATAAATATATTTTCTAGACTCTTATCTAAAGGGACGGAAATCCGTATATACTAAGTACTTGTAAATCCATATGTAGAGTATCGTCGATTTTCTGCATTCTTTATTTGATGAAATGTTATGAAAACATCTTAATGTTATGCCAGGTTCTTAAAACAAATTATTCAAAAGTAGATGTAAAACCTGTAGTTACAATAAATATACCTGAGCATTTTTTCATAAACAAAACCTCTTTTTGTTACAGAGCCTCTCATTCTACCAAATTAGGGTAAAAAGTTAAATACACATGAATGATCTTCAAACATTTTATTCAATTGAATGATACTGAAATAATTTCGTAATTTGTGGAATAAAACTTAAAATCTTGACACCTCCATTATACACCAAACCACGAGACTAAAAGCCAAAGAATCATTATTATTAACAATAATAAAGGAGTCTCATCTGTCATCATCTGTGGATCAGCAGTCAAGAAGTTCCTCAACAGCAGAGGTTCCAGCGCTTGCAGCAGGCGCCGCGGCGAACGAAGGGCAGGCGGTCGCAGCTCTGGCACATCTCAGCTGTGGATGTTTTGCGTTTGTTGTTAGTATGGTTAATTGGTATTTTTTATGCTCATGAATGATATTTATTGAATGTTGCGTTTCAGTATTGGGAGTGTGTGTTCTGTTATTCCTTTGCTTATTTGCTGGATTAGGTAAGTGATATATCCATTCACTCATTCATTTTTACATAGGTGCGAATGTTGTGCCTATGAAATATCTAAATTTATTTCATATTGCTATATTTTTCGTTAATAACATTGTACTAATTATAGTGCCAATAATGGTAACGATATTGACATCATTAAAAAAGAAAATCCCTAAAGCTCAAGGAAGGGGAAAATAACTACTGGATTCCCTGTTGGCTGAGCACACACGCAGGGGCGGGTCCAGAGAATTTTCTGGTGGGGGGCACAGGGGGTAACAACAATAAATCTGGGGGAGGGGCAAAAGTAACAAAATTAAGGCTGCCCACTTCAATAATTATATTGTACAGTTACACATTGTTTCTTTTATCTTGCTTTTCTTGGCCACATTAAATCTGTTTTGCTTCCGTCTTAACGTACAGCGTCGGTATGCAGGGATTGACATTACGACGAGTCAATGGCCACTGGGGGGAGGGGGCACACGGGGTGGCCAATCAGATTGCAGGGAGCGGTGCCCCTCGTGCCGCCATGGAAGCCCCGCCTCTGCACACATGGAGCCATCTATGTGTAAATACATTCCAAAAAACAAGACTACTTTAAACATTACCCTCCCACCCCACAAATAAAAATTCTGCGTCTACTGCCTACTGCATTTAGATCGGAGACAACTTTCGCTCCAAACTCACCTTCGCCCTGAGGCACATGGAGAGGCCAAGGATTAGGACGCTGGAAGGATGGGACTGGAGGACGAGCAAAGGGCCTCGTCTGCTGAAGATCCTGTGGCAGTTCTTCTGGCAGAGTTGCCACTCTGAGCGGGCGGGCCAGAGGCTTTGTCTGCTTGTCGAAGGATGGGTATCGGGGCTGGATCTGAGGTCGCTGGAAGGAAGGGACGTCGGGGCGGATGAAAGGTCTTGTCTGCTTCCTTGAGCCTTGAAGATCCTCGGGGAGCTCAGCAGGAAGTGTGTCTACTCCTGCTGGACGAGGAAAGGGTCTTGTCTGCTTGAGATCCTGTGGCAGCTCTGCTGGCAGAGTTTGAACTCCCACTGGACGGGGAAAAGGCTTCGTCTGCTCGAGAGAGGACGGGCGACCAAAAGGCCTGGTCTGCCGCAGGTCGTCAGGCAGAAGAGCCGGCAGGGTGCGCACGCCCTCATGGCCAGGGCGGGGCAGAGGACGCAGCACTCCGGCCAGAGGCCGGAGTGTTGCTCGTAAGGGAGCGACGCACAGCGCGGCGACCAAGGCCACGACACAAACCGCCTTCATGACTGCTCTCCTGAACGAAGTGTGCGCCTGAGGAGGAACGGGCGTTGGATGGGGCGCTGAGCCGCCTGGCGCCCCTATTTAGCTGGCTGGCGGCGCAGGAGCGTGGGAAAGGCGGGCACCTCCGGCCGCGCATCCTGGATGTGTTGCGAGATGGGAAACCTGTGGATTTTGTGTACATTACATAGAAGTTTCACAAAATTTGTCTATTTCTTACAGGAATGACTAGATTTTCTTACTGCCTCACTCACAAGATGAAAGACAAAAGACTGATGCAATTTTCTTCATTATGAGAAAATTTCCTCTTAAAATTGAGTTAAATCCGTATATAGATGAACTGCAGTCATCATCATCGTTTTTGTCGTTATCATTGTAATCATGAACATGAAATTAATATATCACATCCCTTGTTCTTGTGTAATGCAGAAATCGCAGTTTCTATGAAAAAATCCAGCACATAAATATCCATAGTAAGAGACCAAAACGGAGAGAGGTTTAGATACAAAGATGAGGCAGGAATGATCTATATGGGTGCGGTGTGCATTTCCGTTCCTCCAGTACATGCACATATGGACTTGAATGTGTGTACATACATATATATGTATATTTTTGTATATACAGATGCACATACAAAATATGTATATTCATATGTATTTACAAATGCACAAATACAGAATATGTATATATATATATATATATATATATATATATATATATATATATATATATATATATATATATACATATATGCATGTGTATATATATATATATATATATGAATTATATATATATATATATATATATATATATATATATATATACATATATGCATGTGTATATATATATATATATATATGAATTATATATATATATATATATATATATATATATATATATAACTACACACACACACACACACACACACACACACACACACACACACACACACACACACACACACACACACACACACACACACACACACATATATATATGTATATATATATATATATATATATATATATATATATATATATATACACACATATTCATATATACATACATATACACGCATATAACCTATTTAGCAAGAAAAAAGTTTTTAGAGTACAATTTCAAAATACGAACAGGCAACCGATGATTATTCATTTGAAATTCTGATCACGGCCGCCTAACGAATACCTCATGTAGACCCACCTATTACGGCTGTGATGCTTTGCGGCCGTTATGGTGTGTTTATTATATTACGTTTTATCATAGGCCTTTTTCGTAGTATTTCTGAAACCCCAAGCACGTTGATACATTTTCAGATTGTGTCCTTCATGCGCATAGTCCTGGAACCTGTTGAAATATCTTTTCGTTTTGTTCGCCTCAAGGTTGACATGAAGTGGTGCATATGGAAATATACAAAAAAAAAAAAAAAAAAAAAAAAAAAAAAAAAAAAAAAAATGTTTCTGCGCCTATTTAGCAGTACACCAAACATAAATTGAATCTATATAGGAAATTGTAAATTCTGCCATGAAAGTCGCTGAAACTGATAATCGCTTTGAGTCATTTTAAACTAAAGAATTTCGAGTTGCGTGATAATCTTTTAACGGGGTTTACACAGTAGAAGAAAAAGAGTAATATATTGTGTTTAAGAAAATATTCCAAAGATTTGATTATGTGGAGAAGAAGGAAAGCCGATATTTTCATTTGTGCTCGAATTGTTCTGAGAGCCTGGCTAGGCAGCCGCTCGGCGCTTGACCATGTCTTCCACTGGGTTCTATGGAGAGCAGTTAAATTGCTGGCGGTCATCCTATTACCGTAGAAATATCGGAAATGATCACAAATCCCGTGCCATGAAAATCAAGTTCGTCATTCTCTCTTCGTCTGACTCCGATGCAGAGCAGACTGCGCAATGAGTCCGAAAAAATCCGCGAAAAGTTTGAGGGAAGCTGAAGTCGCCATGACAGTTGCTCCGGCATTCGTGTTTGAATTAAGTGGACTCCCCATATTTCGTTATGGCCGTTATCGATTTATTTAATATTTCACCTCCAATGTACCGGCCCTGCTTAATGGTGCAATGGAGATTTATTTGCTATTCCTTCGTACGTAAAGAATTGTGTGGAGTTTTTTTACTGTTAGAAGAAGAGGAAGGGCCTTGAGGACTCTTCCCGTCTTCGCAGTTTCCAGAAGGTTCGATGAACTGTTTGTGCGCTCCGTGTGAATTGAATGAGCATGATTACTCGGAATAGTTTAATTTAACGATAATTTCACAGCTTATATTCTTTTTTATGGTTAAATGTATCGATATTTCCTTGTTATGTTAGATGTATATTTTTGTATTCATATTAGGTTTCCCTTACTTCCAATACCAAATCGTCGGAATTTACCGTATGAGCAGACAGGAATAAAATTAGGCTAAACTTATATTTGGGTAAAGTCCACTTTAGAATTTAGAAATTCCAGGAAATTATTGCTAATTAGTGGCTTTTTTTCTTTCTTTTTCTTAAGGTATGTTTCAAGTTTATATATATATATATATATATATATATATATATATATATATATATGTATGTATATATATATTTTATTTTTTATCTTGTGGCATGCTTATTTTATTATTTTTCTTTTCATAATGTATTTTCTTTTTTCGATGTTTTTTTTTTCTATTTCTTAAGATTTGCTTAGTTTATTTATTTATTTATTTATATATTTTACATTATTCCTTTTCTCTTCTCAAGATATATTTCGTTTTTTCTCTCCTTTTTTCTTTGATTTTTCTTTTGTTAAGGTATGCTTATCTCTTTTATTTTCTTAAGATATGCTTAAAGTTCCGTGCTACAGATTCAAATTTCTCAATTGTGTTTGTAAATTTGACCATTAAGAACAGTTCCTTTTGGCAATGCTGAACAATGCTGATAAAAAGGCATATATTTTCATACACTAAGTTTAGATATTTTCACCTTGTATTTCATCTAAGTCATTTTGGTCATTTAAAAAACAAAGTTAAGATTGCCAAATTATATTCTCATGGCTTGTATTGATGTATTTTGCAGAGAACGAGAAGATTTGCCATAGTTTTTCCCCTGAATTGCCTTTTAGTCAGTTATATTTCATGAATTGGGTATAATAAAAACAACCATACTTTTTATGTAAACAAGACCTCTTTTTGATACAGAACTTATCACTCGATTAGAATATTAGGTTATATGTATAAAGTAAGACTAAGTATTGTTTTTATTTGTTAAATAATACTGAAATAAAGTCGTGGAGTATATATATATCATTTCATGCGTATGTATATATGGTCATGTGTGTATTGTAAAGATATTCATACATTTCGTTCTGTTTATGTTAATTAATTTTTGGGTAGTGCAGTAAAGCTTAAAATCTTGGCACTTCCATTATACACCAAACCAAGAGATGCAAAACACAAATGATCATCAATATCAACAATAATAAAAGTCACAGGATGCCATCCGTGAATTAGCAGCCAAGAAGTTCCTCAACAGCAGAGGTTCCAGCGCTTGCAGCAGGCTCCGCGGCGAACGAAGGGCAGGCGGTCGCAGCTCTGGCAGATCTCAGCTGTGGATGTCATGCGTTTGTTATTCATTTGTTCTTTCTTTTATGCTCGTGTGCTGTTTTTAACCCCTCTAAAATCTTATACACTTTACCCTAATCGATAACTTATTTCTACCTTTTCCGTCGCAATACTGAATCATAGTGCTCTATGACCTTAGATTTCTAGCACATTTATTTTCCTCACTTGTTCTCGCTTCCTCTATCTCCCAGCCTGATAGACATCCTCTCGGAACCCCCTGGCTTTTCCTACCCCTACCTTTTGACAATCTATTCTCCTTCCTCAGCCGCATAAATCTCCTCCATTTGATCTAATTCCCCTGCTCCTTAACTCCTTACTCTTCTAACAACCTTTACTTTATACTATACCCCATCAGCTCCCATTCTTAACCCCTTTTCACTACCAGACTACCATCTAGTACTGTTCAACCTCTAACTTACAAACTTCATCAACTCACTCCTAACCGTGTTTGTCACTATACATTACCATAGACATATATGACCATGGGGTCTAGTATATCATTTGTTTAACCGAAATCCCCGTTCATGTTTACTAAAATATACTCGACTGTGAATAATCTGTCTATTATATCATGTTTGTGCTATTCATTCCTTGATTTGAATACTCGTTTAATTGGCTGATCTTGACTATTTTCTTTAAGTGACAATAAAATATTCTGCGATTAATATCTACCGTATTTAGAATTGTTTGCTCCAAACTCACCTTCGCCCTGAGGCACATGGAGAGGCCAAGGATTAGGACGCTGGAAGGATGGGACTGGAGGACGAAAAAAGGGCCTCGTCTGCTGAAGATCCTGTGGCAGTTCTACTGGCAGAGTCTGAACTCCCACCGGACGAAGCAGAGGCTTCGTCTGCTTGTCGAAGGATGGGTGTCGGGGCTGGATCTGAGGACGCTGGAAGGAAGGGACGTCGGGGCGGACGAAAGGTCTTGTCTGTTTCCTTGAGCCTTGAAGATCCTCGGGGAGCTCAGCAGGAAGTGTGTTTACTCCTGCTGGACGAGGAAAGGGTCTTGTCTGCCTTATATCCTGTGTCAGTTCTTCTGGCAGAGTTGCCACTCTGAGAGGGCGGGACAGAGGCTTCGCCTGCTTGTCAAAGGATGGGTGTCGGGGCTGGATCTGAGGACGCTGGAAGGAAGGGACGTCGGGGCGGATGAAAGGTCTTGTCTGCTTCCTTGACTCTTGAAGATCTTCAGGAAGGTCCTCAGGAAGTGTGTTTACTCCTGCTGGACGAGGAAAGGGTCTTGTCTGCCTGAGATCCTGTGGCAGTTCTTCTGGCAGAGTCTGAATTCCCACCGGACGAGGCAGAGGCTTCGTCTGCTTGTCGAAGGATGGGTGTCGGGGCTGGATCTGAGGACGCTGGAAGGAAGGGATGTCGGGGCGGACGAAAGGTCTTGTCTGCTTCCTTGAGCCTTGAAGATCCTCGGGGAGCTCAGCAGGAAGTGTGTTTACTCCTGCTGGACGAGGAAAGGGTCTTGTCTGCCTGAGATCCTGTGGCAGTTCTGCTGGCAGAGTCTGAATTCCCACCGGACGAGGCAGAGGCTTCGTTTCCTTGAGGAAAGATGGGTGTCGGGGCTGGATCTGAGGTCGCTGGAAGGACGGAACGTCAGGTCGACCAAAAGGCCTGGTCTGCCTCAGGTCGTCGGGCAGAAGAGCCGGCAGAGTGCGCACGCCCTCATGGCCGGGGCGGGGCAGAGGACGCAGCACTCCGGCCGGAGGCTGCTCAGCTCGGAAGGGAGCGACGCACAGCGCGGCGACCAAGGCCACGACACAAACCGCCTTCATGACTGCTCTCTTGGACCAAGTGTGCGCCTGAGGAGGAACGGGCGTCGGATGGGGCGCTGAGCCGCCTGGCGCCCCTATTTAGCTGGCTGGCGGCGCAGGAGCGTGGGAACGGCGGGCACCTCCGGCCGCGCATCCTGGATGTGTTGCGAGATGGGAAAGCTGTGGATTTTGTGTACATTACATAGAAGTTTCACAAAATTTGTCTATTTCTTACAGGAATGACTAGATTTTCTTACTGCCTCACTCACAAGATGAAAGACAAAAGACTGATGCAATTTTCTTCATTATGAGAAAATTTCCTCTTAAAATTAAGTTAAATCCGTATATAGATGAACTACAGTCATCATCATCGTTTTTGTCGTTATCATTGTAATCATGAACATGAAATTAATATATCTTATCCCTTGTTCTTGTGTGATGCAGAAATCTCAGTTTCTGTGAAAAAATCCAGCACATAAATATCCATAGTAAGAGACCAAAACGGAGAGAGGTTTAGATACAAAGATGAGGCAGGAATGATCTATATGGGTGCGGTGTGCATTTCCGTTCCTCCAATACATGCATATATGGACTTGAATGTGTGTATATACATACATATGTATGTATATTTTTGTATATACAGATGCACATACACAATATGTATATTTATATGTATTTACAAATGCACAAATACAGAATATGTATATTCATATATACATATATGCATGTGTGTGTGTGTGTGTATATATATATGTGTATATATATATATATATATATATATATATATATATATATATATATATATATATATATATATATATATATATATATATATATATATGCGTCTATTTAGCAGTACACCAAATATAAAATGAATCTATGAAGGAAATTGTAAATTCTGCCATGAAAGTCGCTGAAACTGATAATCTTTGCGTCATTTTAAACTAAAGAATTTCGAGTTGCGTGATAATCTTTTAACGGGGTTTACACAAGTTCGCCAGGGAAACCGCATTCGTATTTTTTTCTTGAGCAAATTCCGCCTTCATTCCACTGTAGAAGAAATAAGTAATATATTGTGTTTAAGAAAATATTCCAAAGATTTGATTATGTGGAGAAGAAGGAAAGCCGATATTTTCATTGGTGCTCGAATTGTTCTGAGAGCCTGGCTAGGCAGCCGCTCGCCGCTTGACCATGTCTTCCACTGGGTTCGATGGAGAGCAGTTAAATTTCTGGCGGTCATCCTATTACCGTAGAAATATCGGAAATGATCACAAATCCCGTGCCATGAAAATCAAGTTCGTCATTCTCTCTCCGTCTGACTTCGATGCAGAGCAGACTGCGCCTTGACTCCGAAAATCGCGAAAAGTTTGAGGGAAGCTGAAGTCGCCATGACAGTTGCTCCGGCATTCGTGTTTGAATTAAGTTAATCCCAGATTTCGTTATGGCCGTTATCGATTTATTTAATATTTAACCTCCAATGTGCCGGCCCTGCTTCATGGTGCAATGGAGATTTATTTGCTATTCCTTCGTACGTAAAGAATTGTGTGGTTTGTTTACTGTTAGAAGAAGAGCAAGGGCCTTGAAGACTCTTCCCGTCTTCGCAGTTTCCAGAAGGTTCGGTGAACTATTTTTGTGCTGTATGTGAATTGAAGGAGCATGATTACTCGGAATAGTTTGATAATTTGATAATTTCACAGCTTATATATTTTTTATGGTTAAATGTATCGATATTTCCTTGTTATCATAAATGTATATTTTTGCATTTATATTAGGTTTCCCTTACTTCCAATACCAAATCGTCGGAATGTACCACTTGGGCACACAGAAATATAATTAGGATAAACTTATACTTAGGTAAAGTCCACTTTAGAATTTAGAAATTCCAGGGAAGTATTACCAGTTAGTGGCGATAGTTTTTTTTCTTTTCTTTTTTTTTCTTAAGGTATGTTTCAAGTTTTTTCACATATTTTCTTTGATTTTTTTTAAGGCATGCTAATCTTGATTTATTCTTTTTCTTTTCTGAATGTATGTTTCAAGTTTTCTCAATTTTTCTTTGATTTTTAATTTCTTAAGGTATTTGCTTAGTTTTTTTTTTCATTATTTCTTTTCTTTTCTTAAGATATGTTTCAAGTTTTTTCTCTCATTTTTTCTTTGATTTTTCTTTTCTTAAGCTTTGCTTATCTCTTTTATTTTCTTAAGGTATCCTTAAAGTTCCGTGCCATAGATTCATATTTCTCAGTTGTGTAAGTAAACTTGACGATTAAGGACAGTTAATTTTGGCAATGCAGAACTATACTTAATTTGATACAATAGATTTAGACATTTTTACCTTGTATTTCATCTAAGTCATTTTGGTCATTTGAAAAACAACAAAATTAAGATTATCATATATTTTCATAGTTCGTATTGATGTATTTTACAGAGAACGTGAAGATTTGCCATAGTTTTTCCTCTAAATTGCCTTTTAGTCTGCTATATTTTATAAATTGGTTACAATAAAAACAACCATACTTTTTATATATACAAGAGCTCTCTTTGGTACAGAACTTCTCAATTAGTTAGATTATTAGGTTATATATATATATAAGTAAGACTGATTATTATTTTTATTTGTTAAATAATACTGAAATAAAGTGGAGTATATCTCTAAATGTTTATCATTTCA
>NC_091591.1:5118941-5121441 GCF_042767895.1 Penaeus vannamei | reverse complement strand
ATATACAAATGTTAAAATAAATATGTTTCTATCCAGCCAAATGTACGCTCGTATCCCCTTATTGTTTACAAATTTTGCTGTTTGGATTTGTGAATGTCTTTCTTCCACTCAATATGAATCTCGAGCTCTTAGGTATGTTATTATTGCTTGGACATTTTCCAGTTTTGTAATTTGAGAAGATATGTTGTAGTTTAGTGTTAGAGGATGCTTGTTTACTTGGAATTTGTGAATTATTTAGAGTATTCTAGTGATAATTGATGATGGCGAAATGTGTGTTTCGGTGTTGGGTGATATGTAGAATATGCTTTATCGAAACTGTCGTAGATTTGAGTTTCATTGTGATTTCTCTTGTTGCTCCTATAGTTACAAAGTCTGTGAATTGCTGACGCCATTAAATTTGATATTGTTGACCTAATTACAATGTCTACTATCCACACATATTATTATAGTAATTGTAGTACTAAACATGGGCAGTAGGCAGTTTCTGGAAATCAAAAGTAGTTACCTTTGATAGCCAAGAGCAGCATGAAATATGTGAGTAAAAATGTTGTATGAATACTTTGCTTTGTTAAAAGCTGGAGAGAAAAAGCTTTATGAAGTGAAACTAGAAGTTGTGCAGCCAAAAGAGTGTCCATAATGTCTTCCTGCCAAAATTTGGATCAGTGATCCTTTGAAATGGCCTAACAGTGAATTACCAATTACCATTACCGATTCAGGAGACTGTAGCAATTGCACCTAGAAACAAGCACTTAGTGACAGCAAATTCTTGTTCATTCAGAATATTACTGTGAGTGCTTATGGATTCACTGTGTTAATCCAAGAATTTAAAGGTCTTTCATGTGAAAAGGCAGAGTTGTGTAGCCGTTGGTTGTTAAAACCATAATATGATGGGAAAGAAAGGTCACACCTTTCATATATCGCCGTGGATATTGTTCCGGCACCGGAATTTATAACAGTTTGGCTATTCGTCCGGCATACATGCGCACTAACTATTTGCGTGCAAACACACTTGCGCTTGTGCATTAGCCTTGCATACAAACCTTGGCGCTATTATTGTGTTGTTCATTATTCATGGCTAAGGGTAGATCGTCGATTATGGATTCCTTCAAATTTAGACCTGAATTTGCCAATTTTGCTGATGTGAAGGACAGCTTGACTAAATTTAAAGAACACTTTTGCACAGTTTTATGTCAAAGATTCAAGGACTGTTGCTGCAGCATTGAAGCATACACCAGATAAGAAAGTAAAGCCAGTTGAAGTACTCCTACTTAGTGTTTGCCTGCATCGGGAAATATGGCAATTGGGAGGGGGTCCAGGGGCTAAGCCCCCGATAGGAAAATACGGCACTCGGGAAGGGGTTTGGGGGCAAAGCCCCCGGTAGGAAAATACGGCAATCGGGAGAGGGTTCTGGGGTGTAGCCCTCGGGTTAGGAGGGATTTTTGGTTCATACGACGATCCTACTGGTAGTTTGTGCGGTTCAGATGCGGTTCACTCACTCGTTCGTTCGCGCAACACCTTGTCGAATCATCCGTGGGTGAATCTTCTCTTGGGTTTCTATATTTTTCATTTTATCATCTGAAATGCTATCCTTGGCTCGGATTTTCAATTTCCCTCATTCTTTTGCTTTTTAAAATGCATGTTATGAACGAAATCACCCCCCCCTCCCAACCCCAACCCCCGATTCCCCACGGGATCCCCCCAAATTGTTGGCGAGTGTCGGGGACTTCCTCTCTGATGGGTGCGGTCCTATCATTTATAGGCATGATAAAATCACAGAATAGGGATGAAAATCACAGAAATGTCAAACTGTAGCAAACTTAGCATGTATGTCCACTCGATCCTAAGAATAATTAAAAATTTTGATGATGTGCGCCCCTGCCGGAAAAATAGCTCTTCAGTGCAGGCTTCCGACAAAAAATGCCAGAAAAATATCCCAGCAGAGTCTCGATCCGGCTATGAATATTGCGTGAAATGATAAAGACAGACTTATTGACTGTGCGCAAGCGCGAGTGTATGCCGGACGAATAGCCAAAATGTTATAAAATCCAGTGCCGGAACAATATCCACGGCGTTCATATATTCCTAGGTCATGAGAAGAAACCTGAAAAATGGAACCAATGGCTAAGAAGCATGTTAGATGCTGATTGTAGCACTTGAGCGCCTGGTGGAAAATGTGTTTATATCTGCTCAGAACATTTTATTGAAGGTAGAGGTATAATTGATCTATATATAGTAATATATTACACCTTTTCTATTTCTAATGTAAACCTAATTTCCACCAGGCGCTCAAGCACTCCCATTATGCGTTTCATGACCTGAACCCATCGCTTCCATTTTTCAGGTTTCTGCTCGTGATCTGAGAATTAATGAAAGATTAGATCTTTCTTTCCCATCATATTGTGATTCAATCAACTCACAGCTACACAACTTCCCAGCATTTTCATGGATAAAATCTAAATTCTTGGATAAACACAGCAAATCCATAAGCATGTATTGCAAT
>NC_091591.1:5106441-5113941 GCF_042767895.1 Penaeus vannamei | reverse complement strand
GAACCCATTTATTCTCAGCCATTTACATTACATGAAATGCTTTATCAATTATTTACCTAGTAAATAGTGAACTATTTTCTTTTTTAGATAGGCAACTTATTGGCAACTCTTC
The DNA here is from genome assembly GCF_042767895.1 of Penaeus vannamei. Taxonomy (NCBI): domain Eukaryota; kingdom Metazoa; phylum Arthropoda; class Malacostraca; order Decapoda; family Penaeidae; genus Penaeus; species Penaeus vannamei. The sequence continues at coordinate 5,113,829 of NC_091591.1, read as the reverse complement.
TGTTACCAGTATTACAGAATAAAATACTGCATACTAATCTTTACAGCTGTATCTGAAGGTCTGATTATTTTATTCATTTAAGTTCTTTCAGGATCATGCAGTCTTTTGGTAATGGCTTTAACCCAATCATGACAAGTGGTCATGATTATTTGCTTGGTTGCTTGTTTTATGTGCTTGTGTATAAGTTTGCATACACATGACAACTTTTATAGCTAAAGGATTTGGCTTTGGCTTTAGGCTATATATTCCCCACTTAACCCCATAACTAGAAGACAGTACATTATATTCAGCTATTAGCTACATGGTTATGATGATGCCCCTCTTGTGTTACTCCTATTTTTCCTTATATTTAAAAAAGAATAGTGAAATGTCTTATGAGAATTAAATAATTAACCTGACTTCTTTCTTCCCTTTCAAGGTTTTTCCTTGTGAATTCCGCAGACCGTGTCATTCGTGTTTATGATGCAAAGAAAGTCCTGAGGTGTGGCAAAGATGACGATCCGGAACCTATACAGAAATTACAGGATTTAGTTAACAAGTAAGGGTTGTTGATTTGATTTTTATTTCTTCTTATTTTTCTGTGTGTGTGTGTGTGTGTGTGTTTTATTATGATAATATACACTAGTCCAGGATCTTATTGTTATTGAATTAATTGCTCTTGTCAATTAATTTTCTTTTTTATTATTATTGTTTATATATCATTAAATGGAAAATTGTTATTGTTACGTTTTTTTTTTTTTTTTTTTCCAATCAGTAGTAAGGCTACTTATTTATCTTTTTCACATTTCCTTTTTCTTCTTTTGTGTTCTTGTAAAAGGCCTCAAAGTTTTGAAGACTCTGCTGGCCTTTTCTAAAATTTGAGAACATGTAATTTAAGGGATTTGTTTTTTGTTTTATATCTGGCAACCTTTGCAGTTTCCTGAATCAATATGTGGGTTTTGGGAACTATGCTTAGCAACATCTGCACAGATCTTTTTAGTATTAATAATTTCAGTCTGCAAATCAGATACATTTAATAAAAAGGAAGGTCTGAGAAAATGTTGTAGGTACCAGGAAACACTATGATTATTTTGCATCTTTTCTCTTTGTGTTACAGCCTTTACAATGCAGTTCTGTGATTTTCAAATGCTGAAAAAAGCTACACTAATTGGCATCTGTTGGTAACTGGAGATGATGTCATAGATACCTCTTAGTATTTGTAAACGGATATATATTCTACTAACTTTACAATCCCCACTAATCTCTATAGAAATCTCTCAACCACCTACACTTGACATATTTTGTTGTCTAAGCAATCTGATGGCTAAAGGTAAATTCCAAACCGTTTTCCAGAACCATGTGGAAGAAATGCTGCTTCTCGGGAGATGGCGAATATATCTGTGCAGGCTCCGCTAGACAGCACTCCCTGTACATATGGGAACGCAGCGTGGGAAACCTGGTTAAGATCTTGCACGGCACTAAGGGAGAAATGCTTCTTGATGTTGTGGTGAGTTTGGGGATAAACTTATGTTGCCATTTTTGCAGGAACTTCTTTTTCCAAGGGGCATGGGAAAATGCTGAGTTGTATCTGGTAAATGCTTAGTTTTGCCACATAATGCACCCCAAAGAAAATCAAAGCAAATAGAAGATGGATCAATAAAGAAAGTGTTGAAGGGGAATGGGAGAGTGAGCCAGAAAACAGAATTGTTTTGTTACTAGGTTGAGAAAAGAAAAGAACTTTTATGATTATTATGTTGATTTCTTTAGTTACCTTTCATTCCCTTTCCCTTATCAGTTTATTTTTTACCTACTTGATATTTTTCTTCTAAATTTTTGTAACATTTTTTCAAAGCTTTTCACCTTTACCCCTAGCTTGCTGGAATATGATGAATTATGGAATTCTGAAGAAAAATCAATGTATGAACACTGATCATAATGAGTCTACAGACTAAAGTTTGTTTTGAAGAAGATTTTTTTTTTATTTTTTTTTTATAAGGTTGCATTGGAATATGTTATTATTGAATACAAGCAAGCATTCAGCATAAACCCCCCAGAATCTACAAACCTGCTACTCTTCACATTCCCTGCCCCATAGAGGTAGTGGATTATGGTCCAAATGCCAATCAAGAGCTAGAATGGAAGCCGCCTTTCACTTTACATTAAAGGAAGATTTTTTTATGAATAATTACAAAGCGGAAAAGATGAGTTATGATCGTGTTTGCTGTTATTACTATTATTATTATTATTTCTATTATTATTGTTTGTTATTATTATTATTTCTTTGGATTACCCCGGGCTTAGACCTCAGTCCTCGCCTCAACTAATTTTGCATGATCTTTTCTTCTCCTTTCCTTTTCTTTCTCTTCTTCAGTCCACACACTAAAGCATGAGAGCCGTGCCAAAAGGATGAAAGACTGGCTTTGTCACTTTTGAACGGCCTTCGTACTCTGTTTGCTATTTCCTCTTTACCCTTTATCACTACCATACTAACAGCACTTTACAACCTTTGAGATCTAACAAATTTGATTCTAATCATTAACTCATTTTTAAAGGTACAATAGTTTATCATAGGGCTATATGACCTTTCCTTACATTGCCCCCAAGCCTCACCCTATTGCTATATTTTGGATACGCCACATATGACCTTAGATGTCGATGCGGCAGAAAATTTTCAATAGATAAATAAAATATTGTTATTGTTAGCTATTATATTTAGTTTTGTTAGCATTATCTGTATTTTTTACACTTATGTTAATTATTATTTTTACAATTATTATTATAATCTTTATAATTATTACTAATAACAATGAATAATTAATGTTTTTTTTTTCATCTTGTGTATTTAGAAAAACCTTAGCTAGATTATCTCTTTCCCTCAAACTCTAGTGGCATCCAGTGCGACCAATCTTGGCCTCCATCAGCTCTGGGGTGGTATCTGTGTGGTCGCAGAACCAGGTGGAAAACTGGTCAGCCTTTGCCCCTGACTTCAAGGAGCTCGATGAGAATGTAGAGTATGAGGAGAGGGAGTCAGAATTCGACCAGAGCGACGAGGACAAAAGCGTTGAGATGAGCCAGGAAAAGAAGGAAGAGGATATTGAGGTAAGAAATGATGATGGCAAAGGGCTTTGTAGATAAAATATTGAGGATTTTTTTTTTTTTTTTTTCCTGTTCTTTTTTTCATTATACAAAATATTCTTCCGGAAATTTTTACCTTTCTCTCCTCTCCACACACATGCATGACACACCGAGTTCAGTAGATACATTCATAACATCACCTCACAAGAACCCTATTCTCTCCCTTCCTTCTCCCAAGGTGGATGTCACAGCGATAGAACCAGTAGCAGCCTTTTGCAGCTCAGATGAGGAAGATGACAGCAGCACCCTCCTGTACCTCCCAATCTCACCGGAGATCGAAGAGCCCGAGGAAGGTTGGGGACCAGAGGGGGCACCTAATGAGGACCTAAACAGTAAGCGCTCGGGTGACAGCAAGGAGAACGTATCCCCGAAGAAGAAGAGACCCAAGACCTTCGACGTTTCCCTAGAGAATGCACCCACAGATGGTTGGTTTTGTCGCTTATTTCACTCTCTTTTTTCCTTTCTCGTCTGTCTCTCTTTCAGAAACTGAAACTCAGCTTACTATGAGGACTGCCAGTTTATTTGGCCACATTAATTTTGAATTATATCATAGCAACAGATTTTTAATGCGTTCTGTTTTTAAATTTTCTTTGCCTGTTGAGAATGTTATTTATTGATTTAAATTTATGGCTATTTCAGCTCTCTCAACTTTTTTTTTTTTCTCTCTCTCACCTCACAGAAGTACACCCCTTGGCAAGCAACAGACCGAAGGACAAGCAAATGGCAGGGAATAAGAAGGGAAGAAATAACTCAAAAGGAGACTCCAAGAAGGATAGAAAAAAACATTAGGATAACTTCTTTGCGTAATTGATATTTTTTTTTTTTTTTTTTTCTTGTACTATAAGTTTCTATAAATTTTATTTTTCTTCTTAGCAGGGGTAAATATTTTCCATGAAGTGCAAATAAACAGAAACATTAATACTATTACTTCTCTGAATATTTTGTTCCCTTTTTACAGTTTTGTAAATGTGTATATAATCTTTCCTTTTTTTCATAATTGCCGATGAGAAAATGGGAAAAACTTCAGAAATTGTCTATACTGTCAAGTCATTTTCCTAAACTATTCTTAATGTAAATGTTTCAATTCACATAAACAATTTTTTTCTTCTTCTTTCATACTCTTATTTTCATTTCCATTTTGTCTTATAGTCACAGGAGGGAATATAAAATTCCTAGAAGTAAATAAAAACAAACAGAAGAGACCATTCACAGCCACAGCAACTGTATGTATTAGATTTAAGACAACAGAATTACAGGAATAACTGGTAGAATTCAGGTTTCTCGTCACTTTTAATTATCCTTTTATACCAGGAAATACAAACGACCGGTGTCATAGTCAATGCCAAGAGTTCTAGTCACTGTACCTGAATCAACCCGACTAGAAAGCCTTGGCAATTGTGAAATAAAAAAATGCAGTCGTAGGGTAAGCTTGCCAAGAGTGAATGCTGTGTACATTTCGTCTTTTCTCTGTAGGTAATGCAGATCATTTTAATACAATATGGAAAGAATTTGTGTTTCATTTCATATATAAGATCCAAGAATATTCCTTCGTTCAAATATATTATTAGAAACCACCTCTCTAATCCCTTGAACTTTGTTGTCGTGGGGGGCTTGTGAGATGGAGACTGGGACTAAGGTAGGGGACCTTCCTTGCCTTGGACCCCTTCTACTGTCCACTTCGTAAAATGTGAGAGCCGTACTGAAAGGCTGACCTTATGTCAGTCATAAATGGCCTATGGGAGCCATGGGCATGGTATTCCCTTAGTTAACTGCATAGCCCTTACTCCTTATGGGGTAGACATTTCTTTTCCCCACTGACTTCAGGGTCGTCACGGCCAATAATGAATTCTTTCTCTTATTAGCCTACCTGAATTTGATTTTGTTACTTTCCTGACCCCTGCCTCTCCCCTTTGACCACAGCTCTGACCACTGATTCTATTACTCCCTCCTCAAAGTCTACTTATACAAATCTATCCATTCTGAACCATCCACCCAACCTTCAGAATACACCCCTTCCTCTCTCCCAACATTCTCCATTCCATCTCCTGCAGTATAGTCTTCTTAATTATCCACCTCCTCTTCCCATATTACAACTCATCCTTATTTTCCTCCCCCCCACAGAATTACTTCACTCCACACCACCCCATCTTTCTCCTGACCTTGTCTATCTTTTCCACCTCTGCAAACCTGAGTACTCTTTGTCGCAGCAAAGTGGGATCGATTCTTTGTGATTCCCCCCGCCGCCCCTTACTCTGAGAACACCCTTCTCTTTCAACAATGTCTAAAAACAAGAAAGAAAAGTTTCCTTTTGCAGTCATCCTGATTGTTCACATGTCAGTTACATCTGAATCCCAAGCTTGTGCACTATTCTGACTGACCACTGGCAAACCTATTCCTGCCAAACTTAATACCTGAACTGGAACTGTTTCAGTCTCCCCCAACTGATTGTCCTATCTACAACAATAACTGGTTAGACTGTGAAAACGACTTTCATGCCTGCCTTGTTGATTATGATGCAGAGGTGGTACAGTACTACACTATTCCTCCCAGAGGCCAGAGTAAGTCTTACACCAATATTGCCAAGATTAGTTTCTGTAGACATGACCTCTCCCACGAAGTTTACATTGGATTATCCCTCATCAATGTTAGAAAAGTTGGCATTTGGGCCACTCAGCCAGACACTGTCACTCCACAGCCAGCTGCCCTCTATGTGCCCAACCTGGTCATGACAGTTCAAATTGCTCTGCTCAGTCATATATGTGTGCCAATTGTGGCAGCTCCCTATAGGCTGCCCTGCCTATAAGCTCAAATGTGAGGTAGCAGTCCTTAGATTTTCTCTCTTTACCTATGCCAAAACTGTGTTTTGCTCTGCTCCTCTCCCCATTTCAAGATGTCTCAGCATCTCTCTCAATATCTACCTCCCCATCTGCCCCAGTCAAATTCCTTTTCCAGTCTAAATCCAGATACTTCATTCTCTACCACTTTCCTGATGCCTACCCCACCTAACTTTACCAGTCAAACCAGGCATCTTAAATGTTCATTCCATCTTCTACTGTATCCTCTACACCCTCCTCTTCCTCTGCTCCTTGGACATCCACCCCCTTTTCTCCTCATATGAGAATGTTTATTTCTCCGACCTCTGCACCCAACAACCCTCCAGAAACGAAGACACCCAAAACTTCCTAAACATGACCAAAGGGAACACTCCGCTTCGTCATCAACCCTCCAATCCCTCTGTTCTTCTGTTCCCTCATTTAAAGTACTTGCCAATATCCATCTTTTTCCTCCTCAAGTTACCTTGCCAACCAACACAGCCCATCCTCTTTTTCTCCATGTGCACCATTGCCTCCCTGTTTCCCATTATCCTCACTGCTCCTACCTGGATGTTCACTTGAATCCCTTCTGTCACACTAGTGTCCTTCCCTAGACCCATCCAATCCTGACATTTTTCATGACACTTCACCACCCTCCCCAGTCCCCCTATGTCATTTCCTGGATTCTTCAACTTCTCCAACAGCCATCTCTACCCATATTACCCATTGATTATTTCATAATGGCTATTTTGCCAGTTTTCCTTAAAAGTGTTTCTTTTCCTTCCCCAACCACATTTATATATTTATTAGAAATTTCCTACCACGTCAATATATTGGGTCATTAGTGGCATATACAAAATATAACAAAAGGGCTAAGATTGCGGGTGAAGCCCCCAGGTAAAGAAAGGTCATACGACATTATGACAAAGTATTGTGGCAAAAAGGTTAAAAATTAATTAACAATATGGACAAATACATTAGATGTCAAAGGATGTAGAGTGCTGTAGGACAGTATGGTAGTGAAAAGGATAAATAGGAAATAGCAAAAGGAGTACAAAGGCTATTCAGGACTGACAAAAAGCCAGCCTTTCATCACAGCTCTCACACTAGGATATGGACAAAAGAAAGGGGTGAAGAAAAGAAGGAAAAGGAAAGGGGGAGATAAAAAGACCAAGCAAAATTAGTTGAGGCAAGGGCTGAAGTCCTAGGCAGGGGTAATCCCCTACATTGGGCCTCAGTCCCTGTCTCCTAAGCCCCTATGACAACGACAGCCATGGAATTGGGGGAGTCCCTAGCCACAGATACACTCCATATCATCATCCAATCACCCTTTGCCCTTAACCCTTTCATCTTTTACTAATCTCTGCTTTACTTCCTTAGCTCCCCCTAGTACCCTTTTTCACTACTCTACTATCGTATAACACTCTATAACCTTTGACATCTAACACATTTTATCCTTAT
>NC_091591.1:5081441-5083941 GCF_042767895.1 Penaeus vannamei | reverse complement strand
AGGGTGTGGGTGTGGGTATGAGGGTGTGGGTGTGGGTATGAGAGTGTGGGTGTGGGTATGAGAGTGTGGGTGTGGGTATGAGGGTGTGGGTATGAGGGTGTGGGTGTGGGTATGAGAGTGTGGGTGTGGGTATGAGGGTGTGGGTGTGGGTATGAGGGTGTGGGTGTGGGTATGAGAGTGTGGGTGTGGGTATGAGAGTGTGGGTGTGGTTATGAGTGTGTGGGTGTGCGTATGAGAGTGTGGGCGTGGGTATGAGAGTGTGGGTGTGGATATGAGAGTGTGGGTGTGGGTATGAGAGTGTGGGTGTGGATATGAGAGTGTGGGTGTGGGTATGAGAGTGTGGGTGTGGGTATGAGAGTGTGGGAGTGACTGTGGGTGTGGGTATGACTGGGTGTGGGTGTGGGTATGACTGGGTGTGGGTGTGGGTATGACTGTGGGTGTGGGTATGACTGTGGGTGTGGGTATGATTGTGGGTGTGGGTATGACTGGGTGTGGGTATGACTGATTGTGGGTATGACTGTGGGTGTGGGTATGACTGTTTGTGGGTATGACTGTGGGTGTGGGTATGACGGTGTGGGTATGACTGTGGGTGTGGGTATGACTGTGGGTGTGGGTATGACTGTGGGTGTGGGTATGACTGGGTGTGGGTGTGGGTGTGGGTATGGGTATGGCTGGGGGTGTGGGTATGACTGGGTGTGGGTATGACTGGGTGTGGGTGTGGGTATGGGTATGGCTGGGGGTGTGGGTATGACTGGGTGTGGGTATGACTGGGTGTGGGTGTGGGTATGACTGGGTGTGGGTATGACTGTGGGTGTGGGTATGACTGGGTGTGGGTATGACTGGATGTGGGTATGACTGTGGGTGTGGGTATGACTGACTGTGGGTGTGGGTATGACTGTGGGTGTGGGTATGATTGGGTGTGGGTATGGACTGTGGGTGTGGGTATGACTGTGGGTGTGGGTATGACTGGGTGTGGGTATGACTGGTTGTGGGTATGACTGTGGGTGTGGGTATGAGTGGGTGTGGGTATGACTGTGGTGTGTGGGTATGACTGTGGGTGTGGGTATGACTGTGGGTGTGGGTATGCTGGGGTGTGGGTATGACTGGGTGTGGGTATGACTGGGTGTGGGTATGACTGGTTGTGGGTATGACTGTGGGTGTGGGTATGACTGTGGGTGTGGGTATGACTGGGTGTGGGTATGACTGTGGGTGTGGTTATGACTGGGTGTGGGTATGACTGGTTGTGGGTATGACTGGGTGTGGGTATGACTGTGGGTGTGGGTATGACTGTGGATGTGGGTATGACTGGGTGTGGGTATGACTGTGGGTGTGGGTATGACTGGGTGTGGGTATGACTGGGTGTGGGTATGACTGTGGGTGTGGGTATGACTGGTTGTGGGTATGACTGTGGGTGTGGGTATGACTGGTGGTGGGTATGACTGTGGATGTGGGTATGACTGTGGGGGTGGTGATGACTGTGGGTGTGGGTATGGGTGTGGGTGTGGGTATGACTGGGTGTGGGTATGACTGTGGGTGTGGGTATGGCTGGGTGTGGGTATGACTGTGGGTGTGGGTATGACTGTGGGTGTGGGTATGACTGTGGGTGTGGGGATGACTGTGGGTGTGGGTATGAGTGTGGGTGTGGGTATGACTGTGGGTGTGGGTATGCCTGGTTGTGGGTATGACTGGTTGTAGGTATGACTGTGGGTGTGGGTATGACTGGGTGTGGGTATGACTGGGTGTGGGTATGACTGGGTGTGGGTATGACTGGGTGTGGGTATGACTGTGGGTGTGGGTATGACTGGGTGTGGGTATGACTGTGTCTGTGGGTATGACTGTGGGTGTGGGTATGACTGGGTGTGGGTATGACTGGTTGTGGGTATGACTGTGGGTGTGGGTATGACTGTGGGTGTGGGTATGACTGGGTGTGGGTATGACTGGGTGTGGGTATGACTGGTTGTGGGTATGACTGTGGGTGTGGGTATGACTGTGGGTGTGGGTATGACTGGGTGTGGGTATGACTGTGGGTGTGGTTATGACTGGGTATGACTGTGTGTGTGGGTGTAGTTATGAATGGGTGTGGGTGTGGGTATGGGTGTGGGTGTGGTTGTGGCTGGGGGTGTGGTTATGGCTGCGGGTGTGGGTATAGGTGGGGGTACGGGCATTGGTATGGGTCTGGGTATGGCTGTGGGCGTGGGTATGACTGTGGGTGTGGGTATGGGTATGGGTATAGGTGGGGGTACGGGTATTGGTATGGGTGTGAGTGTGGTTATGCTTATGGTTGTGGGTATGGGTGGGGGCGTGGGCATAAGAGTGTGGGTGTGGGTTTTGATATGGGTATGGGTGTGAGTATGGGTGTAGATGTGTAATTTCCCCTCAGCTTTGTTCCCCTCCTTCGTTCTCCCCTTTATCCTCTCTCTCTCCCTCCCTCTCCTCCTTCATTCTATCCTCTCCACCCCCCTCCCCTTCTCCACTCACCCTCACCCTTACCTTCATCCAC
>NC_091591.1:5073941-5076441 GCF_042767895.1 Penaeus vannamei | reverse complement strand
GACCCAGAGGGACGTCCACCTCGAGCTCCCACAGGCCGTTGCAGCAGAAGAAGACCAGCTTGTTGAGGCGGTAGTTGAGGCCTGAGGGATGAGCGATATGATTGTTAATGGCTAGTGCTCGATGGTGAAAACAAATGTGCGAGATGCCAAAATAAGAGATGCAATACGTACGTTCTCCCTTTCTCCATCTCCCCCTCTTCCTCTATCTCCCCGTCTTTCTCTATCTACAGGGCTTTCTCTATCTCTCCCCGTTTTTTTCTCTCATTCTCTTTCTTTATATCCTCCCCTCTCCTTTCCTACTCCCCCTTCCCTCCCCACCCCTCTCCCCCATCGCTCTCCCTCCCCCTGCCTCATACACTCCCCCTCCCTCCCCCTCCTCTTCTCCTTCACTTCATCAGACTCCCATTCCACCACCCTCTCCGACTCTCTTTCACCTCATCCCTCCCACCTCCGCCACCCTCCCTCCCACCCTCCTCCTCCCCTTCAAATCCATCCCTTCCCCCTCCGCCACCCTCCCCTCCCCTTCACCCCATTCCTCCCCCCTCCGCCAACCTCCCTCCCACTCTCCTTTACCCCCTCCCTCCCTCCCTCCCTCCCACTCTCCCCATCTCCCAACTCACTGATATGTATCTCATCTCCCTCGTCGAACATGGCATACGAGAGCACGGTGTTCAGATCCCTTGACTGCTGAATGTTCAACTTGAAGCAGAACGTGGCTTGCGTGAGGTCCTTCAGCGTGCCCTTGTACATCAGCATGGTTTCCTCCGTCGCGGGGCCCGCGGCTTGGAAGTTCACCAGAGGAAGTTGCATTTCTGGAAAATAGAAGGAAAGAGGTAAGAGGGAGAAAAAGAGGAGGGAAGAGGTAAGAGGGAGAATAACTGGAGAAACAAGGAACGAAAGAGGAAAGATGTAAGAGAGAGAAAAGAGGAGGGAAGAGGTAAGAGGGAGAGTAACGGAGAAAAGAGGAGGGAAGAGGGAGAATAACAGGGAGAAAAGAGGAGGGAAGAGGTAAGAGGGAGAATAACTGGGAGAAAAGAGGAGGGAAGAGGGAAGAGGGATAATAACAGGGAGAAAAGAGAAAAAGAAGGAAAATGGGAGGACAATGCATGTAAAGACAATTTTGGGTTACGAATAAATAACAAATAAATAGATAAATAGATAAAGACTTGATATAGAATATTAAGATAAAGTGTGCATGTTTGTGCGCCTATTTGTGAGTATATTTGTATGCGTACATGTGAACGTGCTTTATTCTATCGCATATAATCTTTCTCTCTCTCACTTACTCACTGACTCACTTACTCACTCACTCACCTTACTTTCACTCTCACACTCACTCACTCACCTTTCACTCTCACCCTTACCTTTACTCTCATCCTCTCTCACCCTCACCCTCACTTTCACTCTCACTCTCCCACCCTCACCCTCCCACTCTCTGCCCGTCCCTTCGCCAGCCAGCCCCCGACCCACACTTACTGCCCACTGACTTCTGCGACGCCGCCTTCATGTGCCAGACCACCAGAACCAGGATGATAACATAGCCCCGGCCGGTCGAAGGAAGCTCCATCTCAGCGGCTCACGTAGGCTTCCGACCCGAGGCTTCCGACCCGAGGCTTCTCACCAGTCCATAAAGCCTGTTGGAAGGCGGAGAGAGAGGAATTGAAGAGAGGTGAAAAAGAGGCTTCCGGCCTGAGGCTTCTCACTAGTCCATAAAGCCTGTTGGAAGTCGGAGAGAGAGAGGAATTGAAGAGAGATGAAACAAAGTGGATACATAGATGGATAATGTGGATGTGAATAAAGCATATGGGGAATTGGTGGTCATTGATAAATGGGTCTGGCTTATAACTGAACGAATAGATAAAATTAAAAAGAACGAATAAAAACAATATATTTACAATAATAAGAACGAAATCAAATTAATCGAGAATATCTGTACCAGTGATAGTTGCAATAACAGCAAAGTAGGTTACAGTAATGGAAATTATATGAGTTAACGTAATAGGAACAAAGATAATTATATCGTGTTCTTTAATTTGGCATGAAGTACCAATAAAGGGGGGGGGGGGTTACAAGGAGGCTTGCCCCCCTTTCTTGGGACCAAATAGGAGGTAAAAAAGGTTAGGTTGGGTGTTTGGGTTCGCATGATACTTCGGTCGTATGCTTCAAGAAATTGTGAAATCGACTTTTTGAAGCACAAAGTCCACTACTAAGGAATGTTACCGCAAAATATTCAACTGGCATACCTCAATAAGGCAAGAGGATGAGCTTTGTATTTTTGAAACACAGCCCCAAAGTTACGTCAAGATTTCCTACAATCGCAAAGATCCTAAGAAAATTGTCAAGAACTGATGTGCGTTACACAGTTCCTAAGCCTCTGGCGGGTGGGTCGCTCTCGGTAACAATAACCCCCCAACGGGAATTCCATGTCACTCCAGCCATTCCTGGGAAATTCACAAATATCGTCGTCTGAACCATATTTTTCCAAGCCCGGACTCCTACC